>NC_138772.1:36648312-36665812 GCF_965119305.1 Pelophylax lessonae
CATTAGTACAGTGACAGTGCATATTTATGCATATATATGCACTGATCACTGTATTAGTGTCACTGGTCCCCAAAAAAGTGTCAAAAGTGTCAAATGTCCGATTTGTCCACCGCAATGTCACAGTCCTGCTAAAAATCGCTGATCGCCACCACTACTAGTAAAAAAAACTCCATAAAATCAATTCCATAAAAATATTGCATGGTATCTAGACGCGATAACTTTTGTGCAAACAAATCAATATAGGCTTATTGGGATTTTTTTTTTTTTCTTACCAAAAATATGTAGCAGAATACATATATTGGTGTTGTAAAATGATGAAAAAAATTGATTTTTTTAATTTTTTATTAGATATGTTTTATAGCAGAGTGTAAAAAATGTTGTTGTCAGCAATCCCAGGAGTCAATGCGCCTGCACCGGTGTCCCTCGTCACTTCAGGTGCAGGCGCGAGAACGGCTTCTGGGCATGCGCAAAGACTCTTAAACCAGCTGTGGGATGAGGCGCCTGAAACCGGAAGTGATGAGGGTATAGCAATCTGGGACTCCGACATCAGGAAGAGGGACACTGCAGCTTCAGCTGCCCACACTGCAGATGGCTGCGCTGGACAAGAACTTCACAAGGTAAGTAATTCATCATTTTAGGTACATTAAACAGGGGACAGGTTAGAGGATAGCATTGTTTATATGCACAAACAATGACTATTCTAGGGGGATTTTTAGTTAAAAAAAAAAAAAAAAAATGGGCCGGAACTCCGCTTTAAAGCTGAACTCCAGATAAAAAAAAAGGCACAAATAATACAACTCTGTATTCATTATTACACCATGACCTTTATGGGGTGTTATAAGTACAGCAGAGCTCAGACTGGGGGAGGGTGAATTTTATCCTTTTTAACAAATCATTTATCTATAAGGTGTCTGTCTATCTATCTATCTATCTATCTATCTATCTATCTATCTATCTATCTATCTATCTATCTATCTATCTATCTATCTATCTATCTATCTATCCAGGGACTTTTCAGGGACTTTTTCTTTCTTTCTTTCTTTCTTTCTTTCTTTCTTTCTTTCTTTCTTTCTTTCTTTCTTTCTTTCTTTCTTTCTTTCTTTCTTTCTTTCTTTCCTACTAGATATGCAGGTACTTCAGGGACTTCCTTCTATCTATCTATCTATCTATCTATCTATCTATCTATCTATCTATCTATCTATCTATCTATCTATCTATCTATCTATCTATCTATCTATCTATCTATCTATCTATCTATCTATCTATCTATCTATCTATCTATCTATCTATCTATCTATCTATCCAGAGACTTCAGGGACTTTTCAGGGACTCTTTCTTTTTCTTTCTTTCTTTCTTTCTTTCTTTCTTTCTTTCTTTCTTTCTTTCTTTCTTTCTTTCTTTCTATCTGTTTTGTATCTAATGTATATATGTCTATCTTTCCGTCTTTCTAATTATCTATTTATGTGGATGTGCAGGGACCTCATGGATTTTCTTTTCCTTTTTAAATCTATCTATCTATCTATCTATCTATCTATCTATCTATCTATCTATCTATCTATCTATCTATCTATCTATCTATCCATAGAATGTATCTATACATTACATATTAATATACAGCAGTAATGTACAGTGTTTGTCACCTCAATATCTCAATCACCTCAATTTAATTTAATATAATCTGTCTAA
Source organism: Pelophylax lessonae (assembly GCF_965119305.1). Lineage (NCBI taxonomy): Eukaryota > Metazoa > Chordata > Amphibia > Anura > Ranidae > Pelophylax > Pelophylax lessonae. The sequence goes on from NC_138772.1 coordinate 36,649,999, forward strand.
TTTATATCTATAATACATAACCAGACATTTCTACACACATATAAACAATGACTTTCTATTACCACTTTCCATATTTTTGTTTCTATAACGCGGGACGGTCCTCCTGTCGGAGATATTTTAAGGGGTTTGGAAACTTCACATTCTAAACATATAGGAAGTTGGTCGGATGCCATACCAGCACACAGTTTTGGTCTGCTAAAGCAATTTCCCTACCGAGAAAATTGAGTTTCCATATTTAAGGGAAGGTTTCATTTTCTTTGGAACTCAAAATTTACATTGACTGTTTGTAAATATTTCTAACACAAGGCAAAGGAGAAAATGTAGAGGTTTTTTTTACAATTATTTTTATATATTTTTTTATTATAATGTTTAAAAATCCAAATTTGAAAAATATTTTTTTAGCCGATAAAGGGCACCATTCAAATGTTAAGCTGAAGCTGAAGTCTTACTAAAATATGATCAAATATTTTAAAAAAGAGATAAATGATAAAAAAGTTATATATATATATATATATTTAAAAAAAAAAAAAACATGAAAAATTATAAAGGACGTCCAGAGAATTTAAAATTTGCTTCAAGATCTCTCCTAGCATATGGTGTATAGATTATTGAAGAGGGAAGAGGAGGGGAGTGAGTCAACACTATTATGATTGTCCGGATATGTAGCCAATAGCTATAATTACCCCGCTCACCACCGGAGTAAAATTTATGGAACATATTTTTTAAAGGAGAACTCCACTTTCCAGCCTAAAATTAAATTTGCACTGGCACTGTACTGGATGCAAATTAGTTCTCCACAGGTATAAAGGTTGCCTGTGTCCATAGTGCTGCTGCTGAACTTGATTTGCATTGTGTGTGATGGCTAGGTGGTAACCTGACAAAATCAGGGCATCGTCTGAGAAACAGTTGAAATCCCTCTATGGACTTAAAGTGTTACTGAACCCAGGACTCTGCAGTCACTATATCTGCTCTCCCACAGTACACAGAATATGAAAATGCAATTATTTTAGTAAATATAAACTGCTAAATACCTTTTCTCATCAGCAGTATATAGCAGTCTTGTGACTTCTATCATTGTCTGGTTAAAGCTTGTAGGAAGAGTTTTTATACTGCACTGGCTGTCATATCAGAATGTAGGACCCCTGACCCTGACCCCTGCTGATTGGTCCTGTGTAGAGTTGATCGAACACCTGGATGTCCGGGTTCGGCGGGTCCGGCCGAACTTGAAAAAAAAGTCTGGGTTCGTGACCCGAACTTAACCCGAACTTTACCCCGATCCCGAACCCCATTGAAGTCAATGGTGACCCAAACTTTTGAGCACTAAAATGGCTCTAAAAAAAACATGGAAAGGGCTAGAGGGCTGCAAATGGCAGCAAAATCTTCTTAAGAGCATGGCAAGTGCTCTTCAAACAAATGTGGATAGGGAAATAACTTAAAATAACATAAAAAACATAAAAATAAAAATTAATCCTCTTGATCTAGGAGGACGAGGCCCATATGGAGTAGGAGGTTGAGGTGGCGGTGTAGGTGGAAGCGGCGGTGGAGGAGGACGAGGTAGCCAACACTGGTTTTTGTTTTTAATTTTAAATTTATTTTTAAATTAGGGTACACCCCAAAAGAGTGAGAAAGATTAAAAATACAACAATGGCTGGGTAAGGCCGGTATACATGTCTATTCTGCACAAGGTACGGACAAGTAAGGATCCATGCCTGGTTCATTTTAATGAACGTGAGCTTGTCCACATTGACTCTGGACAGGCGGCTGCTCTTGTCTGTGATAACGCCCCCAGCCAAATAATTTTCCCCTTAAATTGGTGCTTTTTGAATAGCAGATTAGAACAGCAGTGTCTAAACGCTGTATGTCACAGTAAAATATGAAGGAAAAAACATTTTTTTTTTTTTAAAATCCAGATTAAGCAAACACATATGCACTGAGCTTGCATTAAATGGCCGCTTTACACCGCACGCCGCCCACCTAACAGACTGATAAAAGGTTTTTTTTTTCTCCCTCCTCCTCACTGGGCTCAGGTCAGGGCAAAAAGATCATGCACTGCACCCCCACACAATAAAATTGATGTAGATCGCTGTCTACGTCGTCAGACGATAACGAGCCACTTTGCCGCAGTAGTACTACGGTACTCAGTGGCAAAGTGATTAAAGAAGATTCTTCCTATTCTTTCCCTGAAAGCAATCTCCAGTAGTTAGAGCAGAGTGACAGGCGGCGCTACGTGACTCCAGCTTATATAGAGGCTGTGTCACATGCTGCACTGGCCAATCACAGCCATGCCATTAGTAGGCATGGCTGTGATGGCTTCCAAGGGCACACTAGTTAAACGTTTGTTGATTGGCTGCCCTGCAGCTGTTGAAACCACGCCAAAACATGAAATAAATTACCGAACAACGGACTGTATCTTGAACAAACAGTGAAAAGTTCAGGTCTGTGTCTGGGTACCGAACACCCAGAAGTCCGGTACGATCCCGAACAATACAGTCCGGGTTCGCTCAACCCTAGTCCTGTGCTGATCACATTCATCATCCCAAGAAAAAATAAATAAAAAATTCTCTAGCAATACACACCAAACTGAGCATGTGCAGAGTGACTCCACTAACTCTGTCTTGTCCGGACATGTTTTCGGGGCAATGTAAGAAGGAGAGGATCAGAGAAGACAGGATAAAACAGCCTTTTTACACAACTCAGAGGAGTAACCCCTTAGGATCCTCAGTGAGTATAACAAGCATGCTTTACTGCATATACAGACTGATTTTACTGTTGTGGAGCACGGCATTTTTCTTCTTTGACAAAATTGTAGGGTCAAGTAAGAGGTTTTTCATAGTGTTAAAGCCGCTACAAACACTGTACAAATTCTGTAGCTGCTGACTTTTAATATTAGGACACTTAACTGTCAAGGGATTCCGCAATGTCAGCACCTCAGCCGATTTTCAGATTGGCTGCCAGGTGCTGCCGCCGCCATTCACTCTAAGGGAAACCGGCAATGAAGCCTTTCGGCTTCACAGCTGGTTCCCTACTGCACATGTGCGAAGCGTGCTGTGCATTCTCTTTGGCTTGGCAGCGGGGAAGGAGAAAGGGGACTGAACTTCTGAGGGACAGCGCCGCGGTGCTGTCTCCTGGAAGTAGGGAAGGGTACCTGTCAAAAACAGGTACCCCGTTCCACCCCTCCCCCCTAAAAGGTACCAAATGTGGCCCTGGAAGGGGGTAGGAAGCAGATGAGCGGAAGTTCCACTTTTAGGTGGAACTTCCCTTTAAGGGGGATCTAGAACCAAAACTTTTTTTAGATTTGGATAGCATGTGGAAGGTTTAGAATCCCAGTTTTTATAACTGTCTGTGTTAGATTGTGTAGATTCACCCTCTCTATTTTTCCTGGTGACCAGTATCATCAGGACAGAAATAAGAGGGAAATTCAAAATTTTACAGTAGGCTCTCTTGTAAAAGCAATCCTAGTGGCTAAATAGCAGCTGGATTGCTTTTACAAGCAATGAGAGCGGACATAGAACTCTCTCAAGCTCTACCGTCCACCGGTTTGTCGGTGAGCCAAACAAAGCCCAGATGGGCTTAGATCAGCTCTAAGCTACGGTAACCCGGAAGAGATGACCTGATGGTTTTCCCGGATGTCAACGATGCTATTTCCAGAAATCAATAGCATTCAAAAACACAGATCTTGGTGTGATCAAATGCTTTTAGGAGCAGAGGAGCAATTTGGGGGTTTTATAAAGAGTACCCGTCATATGCCCATTACTGTCACAAGGATGTTTACATTCCTTGGGACAGCAACAAAAGTGATTAAAAAAAAAAAATTAGGCAACAGTATAAAAAAATAAAAATAAATAAATCATTTAAAAACATTAACCACTTCTGGGCCATTTTTTGCAATTCAGCACTGCGTTACATTAACGGAAAATTGTGCGGTCGTGCGACGCTGTACCCACATAAAATTGATCTTCTTTTTTCCCCACAAATAGAGCTTTCTTTTGGTGGTATTTAATCACCTCTGCAATTTTTATTTTTTGCACTTTAAACAAAAAAAGAGCGACAATTCTGAAAAGAAAAAAATATTTTTCACATTCAATCCCATATAATAATATAATAATAATATAATATAATAATAATAATAATAATAATAATATAACAATCCCTCCCCCCCCCCGCAAAAAAATAAAAAAAAAATCAAAATCAAATGTTTCCATCCTTTTAGGCCAATTTGTATTCTGCTAAATACTTTTGGTAAAAAAAAAAACCCCAATAAGAGAATTTTGATTGGTGTGCGCAAAAGTTATTGCGTCTACAAACTACGGGAAAGATTTATGTCAGTTTTATTCATTTATTTTTTACTAGTAATTTTTTTTTTTAATAATTTTTAGCGGGACTGCGACATTGCAGCGGACAGATCGGACCCCTAACTGACATTTTTGACACTTTTGTAGAAGATTTATAGCAGAATGTGAAAAATATTGTTTTTTTTTTTTCAAAATTGTCGCTCTTTTTTTTGTTTATAGCACAAAAAATAAAAATCGCAGAGGTGATCAAATACTACCAAAAGAAAGCTCACTTTCTGCTATATAATATTCCCCCCAAAAAACGTAAAAATCTAATTTTTTTAACATTTAAGGACAATTTGTTTTCTGCTACATATTTTTGGCAAAAAAAAAAAAAAAATTGCAATAAGCGTATTTTGATTGGTTTGCGCAAAAGGTATCGCGTCTACAAACTAGGGGAAAGATTTATGTCATTTTTATTGTTTTTTTCTTTTTACTAGTAATGGTGGCGAGCTGCGGTTTTTAGCGGGACTGCAACATTGTAGCAGACAGATCGGACCCCTAACTGACATTTTTGACATTTTTGGGGGGACCAGTGACATTACTACAGTAATCACTGCTAAAAATATGCACTGTTACTCTAATAACGACACTGGCAGGGAAGAAGTTAATACTGTGGGTGATCAAAGGGTTAAATGTAAGCCTAGGGGAGTGATTATAACTGTGGGGGGTGTGGCTTCGGAAATTACCATAGAGACCTGTGATCCTATATAGAAGGATCACAGGAGCTCTGTGATCATTCCAGGGAAAAGAACGGGCAGCTGTATTTACAACAGCTGACCGTTCTTCTCTCTCAGCGGGGAATGATTGTGGGTGTCAGGCAGCAATCAGAGCCGCCTGCCCGCTGCACCCGACATATACCTACGTCGGTTTGCTTGGGAGGGGCTGCCTGATGCAGTATAACTGCGGCGGGCGGTCCTTAAGTAGTTAAAGGTGCTCCCAGTGCCAGGACAAGGGGTGGGCAGGAGGGTCGGCTGCCCTGGGCACTGTAGCATCATGTGAAGTGGAGGCGCACCGCAAGGAGATTGGGGGGAGGGGATTTGTGTTGGTAGGGGGAATTTGGGGGGCAACGGGGGGGTAAGTATTGTTCCAGTTTGGGAAATTTGGGGGATGGGGGGGGGTGCTAAAAGTGGTGATTTCGGGGATTTGTGTTGGGAGGGGGGTGGGTGGGGGAAGAAGATTCATGCTAGGAAGGCTGATTTGGGGGGGAATTTGTGCTGGGAGGGGGGAATTGGGGGAGAAGATGTGTACTGGGAGGGGAAATTTTAGGGGTAGAAGATTTGTGCTAGGAACAGTCATTTTTATTTGGAGGGGGCAAATATTTGTGCAGGGAGCAGTGGCGGCTGGTGCTCAAAATTTGGGGGGGGGGGGGCGCAAACAGAAAAATGTAATAGGCATTGCTTTGCGGCAAAAAACGCTGTAAAAAATTGTGTGACTTTGAGGTTGCAAAAGTGTGAAAGGGGCCTTCAGTAATTAAGGTATAGCGTGCCCCCTTTCAATGCAGAGAGACCAGCGTGCCCCCTTTCAATGCAGAGAGACCAGCATGCCCCCTTTCAATGCAGAGAGACCAGCGTTCCCCCTTTCAATGCACAGAGACCAGCGTGCCCCCTTTCAATGCACAGAGACCAGCATGCCCCCTTTCAATGCAGAGAGCCCAGCGTGCCCCCTTTCAATGCACAGAGACCAGCGTGCCCCCTTTCAATGCACAGAGACCAGCGTGCCCCCTTTTAATGCACAGAGACCAGTGTGCCCCCTTTCAATGCACAGAGACTAGCGTGCCCCCTTTCAATGCAGAGATGCCAGCATGCCCCCTTTCAATGCAGAGTGACCAGCGTACATGCCCCCTTCAATGCAGTGACCAGCATACATGCCCCATTCAATGCAGTGACCAGCGTACATGCCCCCTTCAATGCAGTGACCAGCGTACATGCCCCCTTCAATGCAGTGACCAGCGTACATGCCCCCTTCAATGCAGAGACCAGCGTGCGTGCTCCCTTCAATGCAGTGACCAGCATACACGCCCCTTCAATGCAGTGACCAGCGTGCGTGCCCCCTTCAATGCAGTGACCAGCGTGCGTGCCCCCTTCAATGCAGTGTGGCCCAGAGACCAGTGCACTTACCTGGATTAGCAGCGGCGGCGGCGCCTTCTCCTCAGTCCCCCGGCGTGTCTCCTCGAGTCCTCCCGCTCCTGCCTCCTCCTCGGCCAATGGCATGGTGTTTGCCTTGCGGCCAATCAGGAATCAGGTATTAGACCCGCTCCCTGATTGGCCAGAAGGAGGATCCGTGTGACAATAGCAAATTTTTATTCGCTATTGTCACACAATGGGTGGGCTCGGGGAGCACTGCTCTGCGCCCCAGGTCCACCCTTTGCTGAAGCCTATTAGAGCCTCTGGCTCTAATCAGGTGATGCAAAAAAAAAAAAAGCCCAATTGAGCTCCATGCGTCCGGCGCCCCTGCATGCAGATTAGGGGGCCAACACACCGGCCGCCACTGGCAGGGAGGGGGGAATTCAGCAGGAGGGCAGATTTGTACTAGGAGGAAGGGGAATTTATGCTTAAGGGGTAAGCTTGCAGATTAGTGCTTTTTTTGTGGGGGGGATTTTTGCTGACACATACTGCTCTGCTTATATCCTGGGGGGGGGGGGTGGTGGGGGTGCAGCCCTGGGCTCTAGATGACCTTGTCCCAGCACTGGGATCTCCCATCCCCCCTCTTTAACCACTTAAGCCCCGGAAGATTTTACCCCCATTCCGACCAGGGGGTATTTTGCGATTCGGCACTGCGTGACTTTAACGGACAATTGCGCGGTCATGCGACGCTGTACCTAAACAAATTTGGCGTCCTTTTTTTCCCACAAACAGAGCTTTCTTTTGGTGGTATTTGATCACCTGTGCGATTTTTTGATCACGCGCTATAAACAAAAAAAGAGCGTCAATTTTGCAAAAATAGCAATATTTTTCACATTTTTTTATATGAAATTTCCCCCCAAAAAAATGTAAAAATCAAAATTTTTTAACATTTTCGGCCAATTTGTTTTATGCTACATATGTTTGGTAAAAAAAAATCGCAAAAAGCGTATTTTGATTGGTTTGCGCAAAAGTTATCGCGTTTACTAACAAAGGGAAAGATTTTTGTCATTTTTGTTGTTTTTTTTTTTTAACGCGTAATGGCGGCGATCTGCGATTTTTTTTGCGGTACGGCGACATTGGGGCGGACAGATCGGACCCTTGACTGACATTTGGGACACTTTTGGGGTTAACAGTGACATTTCTACAGTAATCAGTGCTATATATATGCACTGTTACTGTAAAAATACACTGGTAGTGAAGGGGTTAACTTTATTTGGGAGGGAGGGGCTGTGTGTATCCCTAGGGGCGTGCTTTCTACTGTGATTGGCTGTGGCTTGAGCTGTAAGGACACTGATCAACGGATCTACATACTAGATCCGTGTGATCAGTGTCTTTACAGCGAGGAGAATGACAGGTGGCTTGTTTACACAAGCCGCCTGACATTCTCCCTCTCCCCCGCCGATCGCCGAGTGACCGGCGGACATCGGGTCCGCTGGTCACACGCGCGGGGGGGGTCCGTGACCACGCGGGAGCACGCCTCCGGCGGTGCGCGCTCGCTCCCTAGACCCTCACAAGCTAGTGACGTAGCCCTACGTCACTTTGCCTGTGAGGGGCTGACTGCCGATGTAGATCGGCGTTAGGCAGTCGGCAAGTGGTTAAAATGATGGATGAAAGTGCAAAAAAAAAAAAGGTTACACAACATAAATATTCTCCCCTGGATTCCTCTTGCAGCCACTGGGCAAAAGTCATTCTCCATTCTGGCCGATCCCTGAGAATGTTAAGTAGCCAAAATCACGCAAGAATAGAAATCTGCACCAAGCTGCGATGCCTTCTGGTGAGGTTTGGGCTATTCGGCATTCACAGGAATCTTGCTGGCAGGAGGATGATGTCAGCCTCTGTGCTACAGAAGTAAGGTCAAGGTGATCCTGTATATCTGCACCATTAGAACTTCCCAAGGGATACATCAGTGTGGAGTACCGTCATTTGTCATATTTTTTCCTACGCTGCTTTGGTGGACTGATCCATGTTGGGACTATACATTATTTTATATATTTTATACTGGATTTATATTAAGTTTTCAGTGATTGTGTGATAGGGGAGTGAGCTTATCATCTTCTTTTGCGCTACTGGAATATATTTTGTATCTACAGACAGCTTGTATTTACACATATTCTATTGATTCATGTACTTGTATTAAGTAGCAGCATTTGTTATCACACTAGATTAGAGGTAGTTATCCTCACTAAGCGCTTGGTTGCTTACTAATTAGTGTTGGTTCCGTGTCTGTGTAAGCAGTATATACATGTACTGTGTCATACTGAAGCAGAGCATGATCCCCTCCCTTCAGAGACTGGGACACAGGGCAGTATTCCAACATGATAACGACCCCAAACACACCTCCAAGATTGACCACTGCCTTGCTAAAGAAGCTGAGGGTAAAGGGGATGGACTGGCCAAGCATGTCTCCACACCTAAACCCTATTGAGCATCTGTGGGGCATCCTCAAACGGAAGATGGAGGAGCGCAAGGTCTCTAACATCCACCAGCTCTGTGATGTCATCATGGAGAAGTGGAAGAGAACTCCAGTGGCAACCTGTGAAGCTCTGGTGAACTCCATGCCCAAGAGGGTTAAGGCAGTGCTGGAAAATAATGGTGACCACACAAAATATTGACACATTAGGACCAATTTGGACATTTTCAATTAGGGGTGTACTCACTTTTGTTGCCAGCGGTTTAGACATTATTGGCTGTGTGTTGAGTTATTTTGAGAGGACAGCAAATTTACACTGTTATACAAGCTGTACACTCACTACTTTACATTGTAGCAAAGTGTCATTTCTTCAGTGTTGTCACATGAAAAGATAGAATAAAATATTTACAAAAATGTGAGGGGTGTACTTACTTTTGTGGGATTCTTTACAGTATATAAATTCAGTTGATAATCTAAAGTGCAATAAATTAATAAATAAAACCCACAATATAAAAAAAAATGCGCTGTACATATTTTAGTCTATGTTAGATTAACCACTTAAGCCCCGGAGGATTTGGCTGCTAAACGACCAGGGGGTATTTTGCGATTCGGCACTGCGTGACTTTAACAGACAATTGCGCGGTCGTGCGACGCTGTACCTAAACGAATTTGGAGTCCTTTTTTTCCCACAAACAGAGCTTTCTTTTGGTGGTATTTGATCACCTGTGCGATTTTTTGATCACGCGCTATAAACAAAAAAAGAGCGTACATTTTGCAAAAGTAACAATATTTTTCACTTTTTTTATATGAAATTCCCCCAAAAAAATGTAAAAATCAAAATTTTTTAACATTTTCAGCCAATTTGTTTTATGCTACCTATGTTTGGTAAAAAAAATCGCAAAAAGCGTATTTTGATTGGTTTGCGCAAAAGTTATTGCGTTTACAAACCTCGGGAAAGATTTATGTCATTTTTTTTTTTAACGCGTAATGGCGGCGTGATTCTTACTGTGATTGGCTGTGGCTTCAGCTGTATGCAGAGTGATCAACGGATCTACATAGTAGATCCATATGATCATCTCTCATACAGAGGGGAGAATGACAGGCAGCTTGTTTACACAAGCTGCCTGACTTTCTCCCTCTCCCCCGCCGATCACAGAGTGGCCGGCGGACATCGGGGGGGGTCCGTGACCACGCGGGAGCTGGAGCGCGCCTCCGGCGGCGCGCGCTCGCTCCCTAGACCCTCACAAGCTAGTGACGTAGCCCTACGTCACTTTGCCTGTGAGGGGCTGACCGCCGACGTAGATAGTCGTGCGGCGGTCGGCAAGTGGTTAATGTGGTTCACACTATAGTTGAAGCTGCTTGATAAATTTTAGGAATAATAATAATTAGAGTGTAGTAGAAAAAATACTCTTTTATATTACTATTTTTCCTTCTATAGGTACTTGTATGTACAGTACTTTAAGCAGCATTAAGGGAAGGGGGGGGACCCACACTGAGGCTCGGTTCACACTATTGCGATGCGGGAAGGCTGCGAATTCGCAGCCTGTTCCCGCATCGCACACGCACCCCCGGCAGTTCACACTGCCATATGCGATCCGCTGGGGGTGTCAATGTAATCTTAACGACACCCCCAGTTTGATCGCATATCGCAGTGCGATCGTGCAGTTCGCACAGGATCGGATCGCACAAGTGTGAACCGCTGTGCGATCCGATCCTGATGCGGCAGCAAAAATGCCTCCTGTGCGTCTTTGCTGCGGGTGCGGTGCGAATTTAGCCATACAAACTGTATGGCTAAACTCGCACCGCACAGCTGATCGCATGTCATGTCGGAGCAGTGCGCTCCGACATGACATGCGAACCCGGCACACGCAGAAGTGTGAACCGGCTCTGAATAAGTGCCGGTTCACATATGTGCGGCTGCGGCGATCGCATATAATATCGGAGCGCATGGCTCCTTCATTACATGTGATCGGCTGTGCGGTGCGAATTCAGCCATACACTTTGTAAAATCGCACAGGACCCTTTTTTTGAGCCGCATCAGGATCGGATCGCACAGTGGTTATCACTTGTGCGATCCGATCCTGTGCGAACTGTAAGGTCGCACTGCGATATGCGATCAAACTGGGAGTGTCGTTAACATTACATTGACACCCCCTGCGTATCGCATATGGCAGTGTGAACTGCCAAGGGTGCGTTTGCGATGCGGGAACAGGCTGCAAATTCCCAGCCTTCCCGCATCGCATAAGTGTGAACCGAGCCTAAGTGTAAACCTGCTTGAAGTGCAAGGTCCACTTTAAGGCCTCATTCACACCTCAGCATTTGAAGCTCAAAGTTCCAAAACGCTGAAGGAGAAAAAAAAGTGTGAACGGGGGCTAAAACATATTAAATAAATTATTTAATACTACTGCTACTACTACTACTACTACTACTACTACTACTACTACTACTAATAAAAATAATAATAATAATAATAATATTTGATGTATTTATTTTTTGTTAGGGTTAGGGTGTTGTTATTTATTATTATTTTATTATATTTTTTTAAGGTTTGGGGTTAAGGTTGGGGGTTATTTATTTATTTATTATTACCTAGTATTCATTTATTATTTATTTATGATTATTTTTTATTTATTTGTATATTCATTTTACATGTATTTATTATTTATTATTATTATTAATTATTATTATTATTATTATTATTATTATTATTATTATTATTATTATTATTATTATTATTATTATTATCATTAGTACAAGTAGTAGTAGTATTTATATAAAAAAATAAAAAACCCTAACCTCTAATCCTAACCCTAACCCCAACTTCTAATCCTAACCTAACCTTAACTCTAACCTTTTACCCTAACGAAAAAAAAATATATATATATTAATAAAAAATAACAAAAGAAATGAAAGCTAATGGAAAAGCTAAACAAGCTGAAATACCTAGCAACAAATGATGCAACAGATGAGTTTTCTCTATCGGCTAATAAAAAAGTGCCAAACCATCAGCTGTGTCTCCTTCAGACACAGCCAATCACAGATAATGGTAAAGGGCCAACCACAGCTGATCATAGGGTAAACAGAGTTGCTGGTTATCAGCATTCCTCTCCTCATGCACTGTCACAGTGTGAGGAGAGTAGAGACGGTAATTGGCAATCCTGGTAGGTGACATGCACACAGATAATCAGGGCACTGATTATTAGTGCATCCCCATCCATGCTGCCCATATGTGCCACCAGTGCTCATTAGTGCTGTCTACCAGTGCCCATCGATGCTGTCTAGCAGTGCTCATCAATGCCTCCTATCAGTGTCGCCTCATCAGTGCCCATTATTGCTGCCTCATCAGTGCCCACCAGTGCCCACCAGTGCCGCCTATCAATGCGTATCAGTGCTGCCTATCAGCGCTCATCAGTGCAGCTTATCAGTGCCCATCAGTGCCATCACTGCTGCCCATCTGTGCTATCAATGCTTCCCATCAGTGCTGCTCACCAGTGTCCAATAATGCTGCCCACCAGTGCTGTCCATCAGTGCCTCCTCATCAGGGCCGCCTATCAGTGCCCATCAGTGCCGCCTACCAGTGTTCATCAGTGCCCATCAGTGCCGCCTATCAGTGCCCATCAGTGCCACCTCATCAGTGCCTCCTCTTCAGTGCCGCCTCATCAGTACAAAAAAGTGGCCACTGCCCCCACCTATAAATGGTCTTTGTAGCAAGGAGCACTGGAAGGGCGGCGTATGTCAAACAAATACAAGGAGATTTCCAAGCTAAAACCTACAGACCAGTCTGCGACCAACTGAATTGACCTGTCTAACAGTATGCATGAAGAACAAGGGCTTAGTTGCACACATTTGCAAATACATGCGTGAGCTGCAGGCCCTGCCAAGGCACCCTGTTTTCTGCAGTCCCTGACTTCTGTGAGTCTCCACAATGGAAGCACATGCATTTATAAAGGATAGGTAGGGGGCAGATGATCCTGGAAGTGCCCATCAGTGCCCCTCAGTGCTGCCTATCAGTGCCCATCAGTGCAGCCTAATCAGTGCCCATCACTGCAGCCTATCAGTGCCCATCACTGCAGCCTATCAGTGCCCCTCAGTGTCGCCTATCAGTGCCCATCACTGCAGCCTATCAGTGCCCATCACTGCAGCCTATCAGTGCCCACCAGTGCCACCTCATCAGCGCACATCAATGAAGGAGAAAAATTACCTGTTTGCAAAATGTTATAACAAACTATAAAAACTCATTTTTTTTTTTTTTAAATTTTTGGTCTTTTTCTGTTTGTTTAGCAAAAAATAAAACCCCCATTGGTGATTAATTACCACCAAAGAAAGCTCTATTTGTGTGAAAAAAATGATAACAACTTCCTATAAGTGCAGAGTGGCATGACCGCGCAATTGTCATTCAAAGTGCAACAGCGCTGAAAGCAGAAAATCGGCCTGGGCAGGAAGGGGGTTTAAGTGCCCAGTAGGCAAGTGGTTAAGTGCTGTATATAATATATATAATGACCTTGCAGCCAGCTGGGTAAAAGGAGAGGGCTGTACAAGGTTGTGCTGAAAGCCTTCTTTTAATTTGCAGACAGTGGCTTAAATAAAAAACAGTGGAATAAAGAAGACGAGTGCCAAGGTGGAGGTGTCCATATCAACCAATCAGGTTACACATTTCAAATGAGACTAAAATATTGACTCCAGGGAATAATCTCATTCTCACTCAGATTGTAATAAAATTGTGTCCTCTGTTAGTACAGTAGGATGTTTTTTATATGAATTAATTTATGGTGGGATAACTTGCCTCTAACATCTGCATCTGATTTCCAACGATCGGCGTGGTGACCTGGCTCGGGCTGACGCAGCAGTTAATACTGTTTGTCGCACCTCCAGAGATTGAGTATCATGCTATGAAAAAAATTCAAAAAACAGCTTTTCTGGCCGAGTCCTTCTGCCTTTCAGTTACTCTCTATTCATTTTATTTTATCTAAATAACCGAAATATGGGGAAAGGAGAATTTAACCACTTCTGGACCGGAAGGATTTTCCCCCTTAATGACCAGGCAATAATGACCCCCCCCCCCCCAAAAAAAAAATGGAATTTTTTTAATTAAAAAAAATTGCAATAAGCGCACTTTGGTTGGTTTGCTCAAAAGTTATCGTGTCTACAAACTTGGGGAAAGATTTATGTCATTTTTATTTATGTATTTATTTTTTTACTAGTAATGGCAGCGATCTGCCATTTTTAATGGGACTGCGACATTGCGGCGGACTGATCGGACCCCTAAAAAAAACAATATTTTTCACATTCTTCTATATAAAATTCCCCCAAAATTTTTTTAACATTTTAGGCCAATTTGCTATATAACATTCCCAAAAAAGACATTTAAAAATCTAAATTTTTTAACATTTTAGGTCAATTTGTTTTCTGCTACATATTTTTGGTTAAAAAAAAAAAAATCGCAATAAGCGTATTTTGATTGGTTTGCGCAAAAGTTATCCCGTCTACTAACTACGGGAAAGATTTATGTCATTTTTATTGTTTTTTTTTTTTTTACTAGCAATGGCGGCGATCTGCGATTTTTAGTTGGACTGCGACATTGCGGCGGACAGATCGGACCCCTAACTGACATGTTTGACACTTTTGGGGGGGACCAGTGACATTACTACAGTAATCACTGCTAAAAATATGCACTGTTACTGTAATAGTGACACTGGCATGGAAGGGGTTAATATTATAGGTGATCAAGGGGTTAAATGTGAGCCTAGAGGAGTGATTATAACTGTGGGGGGGGGGGGGGCGTGACTTCTGAAAAGACCTTTGATCCCATATAGAAGGATCCCAGATGCTCTGTGATCATTCCAGAGAGAAGAACAGTCAGCTGTGTTTACAACAGCTGACCATCCTTCTCTCTCAGCGAGGAGCGATCTCAGTTGCCCAGCGGCAATTGGAGCCACCGGCCCCGTGCATCGGAGTCCCCAGAGCCCCCTAAATGCTGGTATGTGACTGACGTACAGTTACGTTGGTTCGCGCAGGAGGGGCTGCCTGCTGCAGGAAAATCTGCGGTGAGCTGTCCTTAACCACTTTGCCGCTGCTCACTAGAGCTCTACTGCTTCAAAGTGGCTCTTGTAGGTCTGACAATGTAGACCTATGTCGCCAGACACTCCCCCTTCTCGGCGGCGCGTGCTGCTCTTCCCCGATCATCGGGGAATCGAGTCTGGAGATCCGCCCGCTTGTGTAAACAGGGTCAGATTGCAGGGTTCAGCATAGCTGAACATGCGATCTGTCCCTGTGTCACTCAGTCACCTCCCCCCACACACGTCAGTAAGCACCAGGCATACATTAACCCCTCCCTCTCCAATAAAATGATGTCATTTTTACAGTAACAGTGCATATTTATAGCACTGATTACTGTAGTAATGTCACTGGTAACCCCAAAAGTGTCAAAGATGTCAGTCAAGGGTCCGATCTGTCTGCCCCAATGTTGCAGTCCCGCAAAAAAAATCGCAGATCGCCGCCATTACTCGTTAAAAAAAAAAACACCAAAAACGACAGAAATCATTCCCTTAGTTAGTAAACGCAATAACTTTTGCTCAAACCAATCAAAATACGCTTATTGCAATTTTTTTTACCAAACATAGGTAGCAGAAAACAAATTGGCCTAAAATGATAAAAAATTTTGATTTTTACATTTTTTTGGGGGGGGGGGGGGAATTTCATATAAAAAAATGTGAAAAATATTGTTATTTTTTCAAAATTGTCGCTCTTTTTTTGTTTATAGCGCAAAAAGTAAAAATCGCACAGGTGATCAAATACCACCAAAAGAAAGCTCTGTTTGTGGGAAAAAAAGGACGTAAATTTTGTTTGGGTATGGAGTTGCATGACCGCATAATTGTCAGTTAAATTCGCACAGTGCCGAATCGCAAAAGTGGCCCAGACCTAAGACAGCAAAATCCTCCGGTGGTAAA
>NC_138772.1:36670812-36673312 GCF_965119305.1 Pelophylax lessonae
AGTTTTTCAGCATTTTTGTGCAGGCATTTTAAGTTGACAAGTGACAATGAAAAGCAGTAAAACGCATGTAATCTGCCAAAAAAGAAGCTCATGTACTTTTTTTGAACGATGAGCGTTTTGCTTAAAGTGGTTGTAAACCCACTATAACTTTTACCTATAGGAAAGCCTTTAATAAGATTTACCTAAAGGTATTGTAAATATCTCCT
This sequence comes from Pelophylax lessonae, assembly GCF_965119305.1. Lineage (NCBI taxonomy): Eukaryota > Metazoa > Chordata > Amphibia > Anura > Ranidae > Pelophylax > Pelophylax lessonae. The sequence goes on from NC_138772.1 coordinate 36,671,019, forward strand.
AAACTTGCACCGTTTAGGAGATATTTATATTTCATGCAGCCGATGAAGTCATCGACGCATGCGCTCTGAAGGAACGGCCACCCGTGCCGTTCCTTCAGAGCCCTGTGCCGTGAATGATGGTTCCCGCGCTCATGCGCGGGAGTGATGTCATCGCGCCTCCGGCCAATCAGATGTCCGGAGGACGCGAACCAGGAAGCAGGATGGCTGAACATGTCGGCTGTGTCACCGGTGAACAGGCGACACTGTGGGGTCTTCGTTCTAAGGTAAGTATTTCATCATGAGCAAGTATGCCAAGCATACTAGTTCATTATGCCTTTGTCTTACAGGGTTTTTTTTTTTTTCTTTTTTTCGGGGGGGGGGGGGGGGGTTTTACAACCTCTTTAAAGGGGTAGTATACTCCGCTTTTTAAGTTTAACCTACAGGTAAGCCTATAATAAGGCTTACCTGTAAGTAAAATTAATATCTCCCAAACCTGCACGGTTTAGGAGATTTTCGCCCTGCATGCAGCCGCTGACACCAGCGTCGCATGTGCTCTGAAGGTCTGGCGGACCTTCAGCGCTCCCTATCGGCTCCTTTGCCGGAAAGTGAACTCCCATGCGCATGTGCAAGAGTGACGTCATCGCGCCACTGGCGCTGTGAGTGGCCGAAGCCGTGATGACGTCACTCCCGTTCACTTTCCGGAAAGAAGCTATGAAGGTCCGCAGGAAAAGACGCCGAGGGAACATGACAGCTTCCTTAGCGGTGTCCGGGTGACTGTGAGGGGGCTTCGTTCTAAGGTAAGTATTTCCTAATGTGCTAGTATGTGATGCATACTAGCACATTATGCCATTGTCTTTCAGGGTTTTTTTACATTTTATTTTTTTTGTACTCAGGGGACACTACAGCTTTAAGGTAGCAGAACACTCAGTTGTGAACAGGGGCCATTGAAATGAATAGGATTTGTCTTGTTGGGCGTTTTTAGAACTAAGGCTTAGAGCAGAAAATCGCCCAAAAATGCTGAGATGTGAACCAAGCCTCAAGTAGAAGTGTTTCAAAATGCACGGGGGGGGGGGGGGGGGACGGGCTTTATTCATGAAATACGCAGGTAACTGCTTAGCCCCCATTCACACTACCGCGACTTGTCAGGCGACTTGTCAGCCTGACAAGTCGCGCTCCCTCGCAGTCCATTGACTGCAACAAGACCCGTTCTAATAGGAGCGACACAAGTCGCTCCGACTTAGACAAAGGGTCCTGTACTTCTTCGGGGCGACTTCGGAGCGACTTGCATAGACTTCCATTACGTGAAGTCTCTGCAAGTCGCGCCGAAGTCGCGGTGCACAGCGGTGCACGCGACTTCACAGGTCGCCCCCCAAAGTCGTGTCGCGCTAGTCTGAATGGGCTCTGAAAATGAAAAAGAAAAGAAAATAAAATAAATAAATTCCTAAATATAAATAAAAAATAAAAAATATTTTTATTCTCTTTTTTAGATACAATGTTTCAAAATGCACATGAAGTCTAGAGGTCCATGAAGCACAGGTCCCCTGTGTCAGCTGCCATGTCAGCAGATCTCTTGGCCTCCGGTGACTTTGTCTTGCCCTGGTTCCTGGTGATAGGTAAGCTCGGTGTTGTCGTGTCTCCAGCTTGGTCTTCTGAGAAGCAGCGAAGAGCGGTGCTGGTGATGCTGCAGCATTGTACACAGAGCCCTCTTAAAGTTTTGGAGAGAGTTTGTGGTCAGTGCTGTGTTGCTAAGCCAGCCCCCGGCTCACATTACACACTATTTATATCCTCTGCGAGCTGTTTCCCCCTTAAAGCAGCTTCATGGGACCACCTTCTGCTGCCTTTAACCTCTCCTACTCTTGACATCTGAGTAGCTCACAGAGAGCAGCTCATCTGGGTCAGTGTAGAAGGTTTAAGCCTAGGAGAGCGGCCACCACTGAGCTGAAGACCTGGATTATCTGATCGGTGCTCCCAATACTACTTGGAGGGGGGGTAGAGGAGAAAAAAAAAAAAAGCCTATATCATTTTACAGTGAAAAGTGACAGCCGTGTGGAGTTTAATCCTTCTTTCGCAAACTCTCCCGTTGAAACTTCGCATGCCATGGAACACACGTTGTTCGGCTGCCTGCGCAGCCCGCACGCCGCCTCGCAAGGCTTGCATCCCTTTTCCCAGTCGTCCCTGGCCCTGCACGGAAGGTCCGACCACATGTCCTACCCCGACCTCTCCACGTCTTCGTCGTCTTGCATCATCGCCGGCTACCCCAACGAGGAGAGCATGTTCGGTAGCCACCATCACCGAGGCCACCACCACCACCATCA
>NC_138772.1:36678312-36695812 GCF_965119305.1 Pelophylax lessonae
TTACAAATCGTATATATTACTTTATTAAAAGCGGTAGGATTTTTTTTTTCTTTTCAGTGCAACTTGTTATGTTTCAACACTTCAAAGCCGGAAGTAATTTTGGAAATATCAATTAGCACAATATCAACACTATAGCAGGCATGAACATTTCTGTAGAGGAAAAAGTCATAAGCAGGTACCCCATCACTCCACTCACAAAGTGCTAAAGAAAACTTTTAAAACGGTTTACTTTGGGGGAGATTTACTAAAACTGGTGAACGATAACCAATCAGCTTCTAATTTCAGCTTGTTTAAAGCTTTCAAATAAAACCTGGAAGCTGATTGGTTACTGTGCACAGCTGCACCAGATTCTGTATGCATCCGTTTCAGTAAATAACCCACTTTGTGTATTTGAGTATATTTTAGATAATATTGATATAATCAGGATAATTTACTGAAGGGCGTTGAGAATTTTCACCTAAAAAAATTCTAGTTGAATTTTCTTTAAATACCTAATCATGTGTAGATGAAATAAATAAATAGAAATGTATTTTTGACATGATTTTCGAACCAAAATTCAGTTTATTGAGGGAAGACACCTTTCATAAAGCAGCCTCCGCACTTCTAAAAGACACAAAAATGATTGGGACATTTGGCGCCAAACCACTTAATTAAAGCGATGTTTGTACCAGAACAGGAAACATGACATAATGGTATATTTAATATAATAATAAGTGAAATACGTGTCAAATAATATTAAAAAATAATTGAAATACATATAAAATGAATAAGTAAAATATAAGTGAGTATATATTTTCAAGTGAATAAGTGAAATAAGTGAAATATATTTTATAATAACTTTTGTATAAATTGCAAAATTTTTAAAAATATTTTTTCATTTAATTTTTATTCATCTATACTGTTTATAGGAATATATATATATATATATATATATATATATATATATATATATATATATATATATATATATATATATATATATATATAAATATATATATATATAATTATATTATTTATTATTATACAGGATTTATATAGCGCCAACAGTTTGCGCAGCGCTTTAATATATATATTTATTTATTTATGTATTTATTGGCAATCCCCCCTTTTTTGGGTTATAAAGTTTCCAGGATTTATATAGCTCCAACAGTTTGCACAGCGCTTTAATATATATATATATATATATATATATATATTTATTTATTTATTTATGTATTTATCGGCAATACCCCCTTTTTTGGGTTATAAAGTTTCACTCCAGTTTTGTGTTGCTAAGCATTCATTACAGGCAACCAATTTAGGCAAGGAGCTTGACAGGTGAATGAAAATCTAATTATCTGGGGAGAAAAAGTGGCCCTTTAGGAAGAATACAAGATGGATTGATTTTTTTCCAAAAATAATTTAAAATATTTTTTTATTTCATTTTTATTCATCTATACTGTTTATAGGAATATATATATATATATATATATATATATATATATATATATATATACATAATTATATTATTTATTATTATACAGGATTTATATAGCACCAACAGTTTGCGAAGTGCTTTAATATATATATATATATATATATATATATATATATATATATATATATATATATATATATATATATATGTATTTATTTATTTATGTATTTATCGGCAATCCCCCCCTTTTTGGGTTATAAAGTTTCCAGGATTTATTTAGCACCAACAGTTTGCGAAGCGCTTTAATATATATATATATTTATTTATCTATTTATCGGCAATCCCCCCTTTTTTGGGTTATAAAGTTTCACTCCAGTTTTGTGTTGCCAAGCATTCATTGCAGGTAACCAATTTAGGCAAGGAGCTTGACAGGTGTGAATGAAAATCTAATTATCTGGGGAGAAAAAGTAACCCTTTAGGAAGAATACAAGACAAATTATTTTTTCCAAAAATAATTTAAATGAACAAAGCATATTCATCCCAGCACAAACCTTTTAATGCAACCCGTTTAAATATTCGATACGCAAAAATATTTTCTAAGCACCCTAAATTGAAATGACTGTATGCCTTAATGTATACAGTATGAGTGGATAATGTGTGGTTCATCCTGTATTTTGTACTTTTTCCTGTTTCAGATGTACATAAGGGAAATAGTTATTTCCTTATTTTCAAGCTGATACCAAGATGTAAAAACATATTTTCGGGGGTATTGCTTTGTTGGCAAAGAAGCAGGAACTAAAATATCCGACAATACACGCTGTTTTTTTTTCTGTTGTGTTTAGTTTGACTCATGCGAAGTGTCGTTATTTTTTCTTTTTTGACTTTCAAAGGAAAAACTGGTAATTTAAATGATAAAAATAAATTGCAGGTGAAATAATGCAACTAAGCAAGACCAAATATGTCAAAAGGTAAACTGAACCTTAAAAATTATTCTTATATAATGTACAATATATTTGTAAAAGCACTGCGTAAACTGACGGTGCTAAATAAGTACCTGTAATAAATTTAAAAAATAAAATATAAATAAACTGCCTATAGTGGGCATCAATGTATCAAACACAGGTGCTAAACATTGTGAAGGTATAACATATGCATAACTTTTTCCTTTTGTGCGAGAAATTATTGCTCTGTCCGGCAGTACCATCTTGTCCTGTAGCTTTGATAACTAGGAATGGGATATAGAAGCACACCTAAAAATACTGAAGAAAGGATGCTTTGGCGTCCACCTTGCAGAACTGTTCTTCCTCTGTAGGTGATTTATTTCTTCCAAATTTTAAGCTTGAGGTCATTATAGACGTATTAGTGTACTTGCGACAGAGACAATTGAGTACAGTATTTTGTGAATCAGTACTGCTTGGATCTTGATGAAGGGGACATACCCCGAAAGCTTGTCCTGAAAAATTGTATGTTAGTGCAAATAAAAAAAGTATCACGGACAGTACTCCATTGTCTCTGTTCCAAATTTTAATAAAAGACTTGCAGAGTGAGGTAACTTTAAATAAGCATACCTTATACCCAATTCGATTTATTGAAATCTCTCCTTTTTTATAATTTTTTGATAAACATAAATTGTAGGTGAAATAATGCAACTAAGCAAGATTAAATATGTCAAAAGGTAAACTGAACCTTAAATAATATACTTATATAATGTACATTATATAAGTAAAAGCACTGCGTAAATTGACAGTGCTATATGAGTACCGGTAATAAAAAAATAATAATAATAATAATAAAATTTAAATAAACTGCCTATAGTGGGCATCAATGTATCAAACACAGGTGCTAAACATTGTGAACATATATGCATAACTTTTTCCTTTTGTACGTGAAATGATTGATTTGTCCGGTAGTACCATCTTGTCCTGTAGCTTTGATAACTAGGAATGGGATATAGAAGCACACCTAAAAATACTGAAGAAAGGATTCTTTGACGTCCACCTTGCAGAACTGTTCTTCCTCTGTAGGTGATTTATTTCTTCCAAATTTTAAAAAAGACTCATAGAGTCAGGTAACTTTAAATAAGCATACCTTATACCCAATTCGATTTATTGAAATCTCTCCTTTTTTATAATTTTTTGATAAAAATAAATTGTAGGTGAAATAATGCAACTAAGCAAGATCAAATATGTCAAAAGGTAAACTGAACCTTAAATAATATACTTATATAATGTACAATATATAAGTAAAAGCACTGCGTAAATTGACGGTGCTATATGGGTACCGGTAATAAAAAAATAAATAAAAATAATAAAATTAAAATAAACTGCCTATCGTGGGCATCAATGTATCAAACACAGGTGCTAAACATTGTGAAGGTATAACATATGCATCATTTTTTTCCGTTTGAGTGAGAAATTATTGCTTTGTCCGGTAGTACCATCTTGTCCTGTAGCTTTGATTACTAGGAATGGGATATAGAAGCACACCTAAAAATACTGAAGAAAGGATGCTATGATGTCCACCTCACAGAACTGTTCTTCCCTTGTAGGTAATTTATTTCTTCCAAATTTAAAAAAAAATTTCAGAGTCAGGTAACTTTAAATAAGCATACCTTATACCCAATTAGATTTATTGAAATCTCTCCTTGCATATAATTTTTTGAAACATTTTTGAGTCATAACTTACATTAGAAAAGGCTTATACTTGAAAAATTTTATAAAAATCATTGAAAGTAGAAAAGGCTTATAAAACCTAAGGAAGGTTCAATATGTATCTCTATATAGTTAAAAAAAAATCTATTTTATTGAAATTGAAATCTCTCCTTGCATATATTTTTTTGAAACATTTTTGAGTCATAACTTACATTAGAAAAGGCTTATACTTGAAAAATGTTATAAAAATCATTGAAAGTATAGAATCTAAGGAAGGTTCAAGATGTATCTCTATATAGTTAAAAAAAAAAAAAGATATTGGGGAAAGGATGCTTTGACGTCCACCTTGCACGTTCTTGCCCTAAAGATGCTCTTCGCACGTAATTTACTCCTTTAAATGACCCCCCCCCCTCCCAAATTAAAAAAAGACTCCCAGAGTCACATATTTATAAATAAGCATGCTTTTTTTTTGAGTCATCAATTGCATTAGATAAGGCATATAAAATCTAAGAAAGGTTCAGTAAATACCTATATATAATTAGATTGTAAGCTCTAATGAGCAGGGTCCTCTGATTCCTACTGTATTAAAGTGTATTGTATTTGTACTGTCTACCCTCAAGTTGTAAAGCGTTGCGTAAACTGTTGGCGCTATATAAATACTATATAATAATAATAATAATAATAATAATAATAATTTACAAAATTTAACACACAGGATTTGCTGGGCACCAGACTTATGAAAATAAATATTCTAATTTAGAGATTAAATATGTGCAAAAATTCATCTTTATTTTTCTTTCTATGGTTGCATACCTCATTGCTAAAGACAAGAAAAATAAAATATAGAGAACATAGAAGCAGAAAATAAAATATAGAGAACATAGAAGCAGAAAATAAAATATAGAGAACATAGAAGCAGAGATGAGAAGATGTGATAAGCACATAATATAAAAACAATATATATATATATATATATATATATATATATATATATATATATATATATATATATATATATTTACATGTTTTAACTGTAAATAAATATATATTTAAAAAAGTTTTAAAATTACCATCTGAGTTACGTAACAAAAAAAAAAAAAAAAAAATCTGAATTATTTGAATTGACCAACACTTCAATACCTTTGAGCTACTGTATCCCAGGAGAGAGTCTTAAATAAACATCCCTTTGTATATTTTTACTGAGTAGGTTCTAAGTGGATTGGTACAGTAGTAAAATGTGATTTCAATGAAGAAAACTCTCTGAGCTCCCAATATTTTGCGTGCATTGTAAAAAAATAGAGCCTTAACGGGCCTTCCCCAACTGTTCGTTACATAGTCTTATTTTAACGATAACCGCACTGAAATGAATTTAACAGAACTGCAGTTGCCGCCTGGTTTGATTATAAAGCCAAACATTTCTAGAATCCATCTTGTTAATATGTCTTTTAACCTTTAGATGGCTGCAACAAAGAGTGGTTACAAAATAACTATTTTTTTTGTGTTCAATAATTTTTATTAAAGAAGTATAAACATAAACAATTAGCTTCCAACAGGACTGACCATAAAAGTATAAGGCCCAGCAGAGCTCATACAGGAATAGTTTCCTTCTATCCATCGTCATGAAGTATAATAACCAATCTCAGAACACTATATGGTCTTGGTGGATCAATAGGAGTTAACTACATCATGGGGTTGACTTACTAAAACCTGGAGAGTGCAAAATCTGGTGCAGCTGTGCATGGCAGCCAATCAGCTTCTAACTTCAGCTTGTTCAACTAAGCTTTGACAATATAACCTGGAAGCTGATTGGTTTCTATTCAGAGCTGCACCAGATTTTGCACTCTCTAGTTTTAGTAAATCAACCCCTGTGTGCTAACTGGCAAGGTACATATAGCGTAGAGCAGGGATCTTCAAACTGTGGCCCTCCAGTTGTTCAGGAACTACAATTCCCATCATGCCTAGTAATGTCTGTGAATGTCAGAGTTTTACAATGCCTCAAGGGATGTGTAGTTCTGCAACAGCTGGAGGGCCGTAGTTTGAGGATCCCTTGCGTAGAGTCTATACTTGAAAAAGCTCTGGAGCACATCAGAAAGTTGTACCTTATTCTTTTCATTTTTTAATAAATCATACATTTTATTTATGAAACATCTATTTTGTTATATTTAATCATAGTACTATAGAGGCAAAATAAAGTCTTTAAAAAATGTGGGGCATTGTACAGCATTGAGCGGCTGAGAATACAGGCAATTCACTCTTTCTTGACATATATTCCAAAAGCCAAAAGCTCTATAGAATGTTATTTATCATTGTTCAGCAATCTATAGGGGCATTGCTCAGCAGTGTAGAGCGGGCTGAGATAAAAGGGAATTCACTCATACTTTTTCTACTGCCATTGCTAAACAGTCTACAGTGGTAAATCAATAGCTGGGAGCCTTTTCTTGGCATATCCTCCAAAAGTTGAAAGCTCTTGAGAATGGTCACCATCATTGTACAGCACTGTATAGGGGCATTGCTCAGCAGTGTAGAGCGGGCTGAGATGACAGGGAAATCACTCATACTTTGTATGTTTCTACTGCCATTGCTAAACAGTCTACAGTGGTAAATCAATAGCTGGGAGCCTTTTCTTGGCATATCCTCCAAAAGTTGAAAGCTCTTGAGGATGGTCACCATCATTGTACAGCACTGTATAGGGGCATTGCTAAGCAGTGTAGAGCGGGCTGAGATGACAGGGAATTCACTCGTACTTTTTACATTTCTACTGCCATTGCTTAACAGTCTACAGTGGTAAATCAATAGCTGTGAGCCTTTTCTTAGAATATTCTCCAAAAGTTGAAAGCTCTTGAGAATGGTCACCATCATTGTACAGCATTGTAAAGGGGCATTGCTCAGCAGTCTTGAGCAGGCTGTGATGAAAGGGAATTCACTCACACTTTTTAAACTTCTACTGCCATTGCTAAACAGTCTACAGTGGTAAATCAATAGCTGGGAGCCTTTTCTTGACATATCCTCCAAAAGTCGAAAGCTCTTGAGAATGGTCACCATCATTGCACAGCATTGTATAGGGGCATTGCTCAGCAGTGTAGAGCGGGCTGAGATGACAGGGAATTCACTCGTACTTTTTACATTTCTACTGCCATTGCTAAACAGTCTACAGTGGTAAATCAATAGCTGGGAGCCTTTTCTTGACACATCCTCCAAAAGTTGAAAGCTCTTGAGAATGGTCACCATCATTGTACAGCATGTGCAGCATTGTAAAGGGGCATTGCTCAGCAGTCTTGAGCAGGCTGAGATGACAGGGAATTCACTCATACTTTTTAAATTTATACTGCCATTGCTAAACAGTCTACAGTGGTAAATCAATAGCTGGGAGCCTTTTCCTGACACATCCTTCATAAGCCGAAAGCTCTTGAGAATGGTCACCATCATTGTACAGCATGTACAGTATTGTGTAGGGGCATTGCACAGCATTGTAGAGTGGGCTGACATTAAAGGGAATTCATTCATACTTTTTAAGTTTCTACTGCCATTATTGAGCTGGCAGCAGTGAAAAATCAATAGCTAGAAACCTTTTCTTGAAATATCCATCAAAAGCCGAAAGCTCTTGAGAATGGTCACCATCAACAATTATTTACCATAGCTGTGCCGAAAGTGTGAATTTTAGATGAAACGAATCTGTACGCCAACCAACCTAAAGGAAACGTATCATTTTGTCAAATAAGTGAACTGCTGAATCTCCAAATATTCTTTTTGGAAAGGGGAACTTTGCTTCTTAGGGATAGTAGTTTATGAAAATATTCAAAAAACATGTACACAAAGCATTTACTGTAGGCAAAGGCTAAATTGAAAAGTTATAAAAAGTTATACAAAGTATAATCCTTCGATTGGTGAGTTGTGACTATTTTGTCTGATTACTGATAGGAGTTCGAAGTCCCGGCATAGCCAATTAGATTTGAGCTGCCATAGGTAATAAGCACAGGTTGATATTTATTTATTACAGGTATTTATATAGCACTGTAAATTTATGCAGCACTTTATATATACAGTATATTTTACATTCTCATATTAAGATATTTCAGCATTTGACAATGTTTTTTCGGTCGAAAGAACGAGTAGAATTACTCTACCTAGCAGAGTTATAATGATTTACAGGGCATGTTAGGATACCTAAAAGACCAAAGGCCATTAACCAGTGATAGACAATCAGCAATCATCCATATTCTGACTGCCTTAGACAGGTGTAAAATGACAATTAGATTGGTTGATGTGTTGTTTGTATTACTTCTCACTTTAATATTAAAGATATCCTTCAGATTTTAGGGACATGTGTGAATCATATCTTTATCCTTTCTGCTCAGGTCACCAGTAAAATACCTCAAAATAAACAAAATCAGTAGGTCAGTTATTATAATTGTTGTTGTGATTATTATTTTGCAATGAGAAGTTGGCAGCAGTTTATATCAAGGAAGATGCAAAAATTACAAAGCCAAACTAAACATAAGGAGTGAACAGGGTTGACAATTTGGTTTATGTTAAAGAATGGTTAAACGTGGATGGGTGGTAAGTCACATCGGGTTGGATGATGAGCTAAATGATAAAAAATGGTGAGTCAAACAGGGAAGGTTAATGAGTTAAACAAGGTATGATGGTGACTTAAATGGGGTCATGCATTAAATTAGGATGGACAGTAAGCTAAGTTAGGATGGCGAGTTAAATAGGGAATGGTGGTGAATTAAACTGAGATGGATGGTGAGTTAAGGTAGAATGGTGAGGTAAATGGGGAAGATGGTAAATTAAATGGAGCTGGATTATGAGTTAAATATGGAAGGGTGGTGATTTACATGGAGATGGAAGGTGAGTTAAGGTAGGATTGTGAGTTAAATGGGGAAGGGTGGAGAGGGATGGTGAGTTAGGGTAGGATAGTGAGTTAAGTTAGGATGGGTGGTGAATTAAATAGAGATGGATGGTGAGTTAGGGTAGGGTGGTGAGTTAAATTGGGAAGGGTGGTGAATTAAAAGGAGATGGACGGTGAGTTAACTATAAAAGGGTGGTGAATTAAATAGAGACGGATGGTGAGTTAGGGTAGGGTGGTGAGTTAAGTGAGGAAGGGTGGTGAATTAAATGGAGACTGATGGTGAGTTAGGGTAAGGTGGTGAGTTAAATTTAGAAGGGTGGTAATTTAAATAGAGATGGACAGTGAGTTAAATATGGAAGGGTGGTTAAATTAAATGGAAATGAATGGTGAGTTAGGGTAGGACGGTAAGTTACGTGAGGAAGGGTGGTGAATTAAATGGCGACTTATGGTGAGTCAGGGTAGGGTGGTGAATTAAATTGGGAAGGGTGGTAATTTAAATAGAGATGGACAGTGAGTTAATGGAGATGGATGGTGAGTTAGGGTAGGATGGTAAATTAAATGGAGAAGTGTGGTGAATTAAATGGAGATGGATAGTGAGTTAAGGAAGGATGGTGAGTTAAGTGAGGAAGGGTGGTGAAATAAATGGAGACTGATGGTGAGTTAGAGTAGGGTGGTAAGTTAAATTTGGAAGGGTGGTCATTTAAATAGAAATGGATGGTACATTAAATATGGAAGGGTGGTGAATTAAATGGAAATTAATGGTGAGTTAGGGTAGGATGATAAATTAAATGGAGAAGGGTGGTGAATTAAATGGAGATGGATGGTGAGCTAGGTTATGGTGGTAAGTTAAATTGGGAAGGGTGGTCATTTAAATAGAGATAGATGGTGAGTTAAATATGGAAGGGTGGTGAATTAAATGGAAATGAATGGTGAGTTAGGGTAGGATGATAAATAAATGGAGAAGGGTGGTGAATTAAATGGAGATGGATGGTGAGTTAGGTTATGGTGGTAAGTTAAATTGGGAAGGGTGGTCATTTAAATAGAGATAGATGGTGAGTTAAATATGGAAGGGTGGTGAATTAAATGGAAATGAATGGTGAGTTAGGGTAGGATGATAAATAAATGGAGAAGGGTGGTGAATTAAATGGAGATGGATGGTGAGTTAGGTTATGGTGGTGAGTTAAATTGGGAAGGGTGGTAATTTGAATAGAGATGGATGGTGAGTTAAATATGGAAGGGTGGTGAATTAAATGGAAATGAATGGTGAGTTAGGGTAGGACGGTGAGTTAAGTGATGGAGGGTGGCAAATTAAAAAGGGGCAGATCATAAGTTAGGGTAGGATACTGAGTTTAAAGGGCTCAGACAATATGTTAAACGTGTATGGATCTTGAGTTAAACAGTGAAGTGAGTTAAATAGGTAAGGCTGGTGAGTCAAATGCAAACATGTGGTGAGTTAAATAGGGAAGAAGGGGAGTTAAATAGGGATGTTAAGTAAAATAGGGTGGAATGGCTAAATGGGCAAGGGGTGTAAATTAAAATGAGACACTTGGTAAACTGAGGAAAGATGGCGCGTTATATGGGGAAGGGTGGTGAATTTAAAAGGAGACAGATGGTGAGCTGGGGTAGAATGGTGGGTTGAATGGGATTAGATAAGGAGTTAAATGTGTACGGATGGTGGGTTAAACCAGGTAGGACGGTGGGTTAAATGGAAATGCAAGGTGAGGTAAACAGGAAAGGATTGGGAGTAAATATGGATGGTGAGTTAACTAGAAAAAGGATAGTGAGTTAAGTGGGGATGAGTAGTGAGTTAAATAGGGAAGGAGGTGAGCTTAATGGAGTCAAGGCTTAGTGAAGTCAGGATTCTCTGATGACTTTGCTGAATTATTTAAAACACACACTGGAATATTCAATAAACCAGTAAGTTAGGAGTTTAAATGATCCCCTTTATTGCCTTACTTAACTTTTTAAAGACTCAAGCCTCCAGGATGTCTTAGAGATTCCTTCTTCTCGCTTGAGAAATCCCCGCAAGCTTGCATCTTTAATAACATAAGTCAGACAATAAAGTAAAAAAAAATACTTGAATTCAAAACTTTCAGCATTAATCATTGGCTAACACATTTCAATGCTCTACTACTCCAATAAACTCATACAAAGAGAAATGATTACATGCACAGTTTAGTAATCCACGAAGACCAGTTTTAACTTACTGAAGTCACATCAGTGAAGAAGATATTATGTCTAGCCTCCAGCTATTGGACGTTTAAAGGGCAGTCCTATTTCTCCAGATTCCCACTATCCCTTTTCTTGCCGAAAAGTTCCTTTCTTTTTATATCGTATGTACAAATCTTTCAGGATTTATTTCAGGGAAGCAGCTCAAAAGAAAAGTTGTAATAATGCCCATAGCAACCAATCCAGTGTTTTTATTTTTCAAACAATTCTTCATAGTATTTCTTTCTTTAATGCCTTTGGGGCTGTAAATGTGTTTTTAAGTGCGCATGAGTAACTAAAAGTCATCTCTTTTTTTCCTGACCTAAATAATAAAAGTGATGTGGGACTACACAGATCATTTGCTTAAAAAATTCTGGCGTTAGAAAGGTTTTTCCTGTCTCGGAAAGTTGGGCAGTGTGAGATTCTGATTGGTCCCGGAGAGTTTGTGGAGTGTTTCCATTGTTCTTGACCCTGTTAACCACTTAAGCCCCGGAAGATTTTACCCCCATCCTGACCAGGGCCTATTTTGCAATTCGGCACTGTGTGACTTTAACGGACAATTGCGCGGTCGTGCGAAGCTGTACCTAAACGAATTTGACGTCCTTTTTTCCCCCACAAACAGAGCTTTCTTTTGGTGGTATTTGATCACCTGTGCGATTTTTTGATCATGCGCTATAAACAAAAAAGAGCGACAATTTTGCAAAAATAATATTTTTCACATTTTTTTATATGAAATTCCCCCCAAAAAAATGTAAAAATCAAAATTTTTTAACATTTTCGGCCAATTTGTTTAATGCTACATATGTTTGGTAAAAAAAATCGCAAAAAGCGTATTTTGATTGGTTTGCGCAAAAGTTATCGCGTTTACTAACAAAGGGAAAGATTTTTGTCATTTTTGTTGTTTTTTTTTTTTAACGCGTAATGGCGGCGATCTGCGATTTTTTTTTGCGGTACTGCGACATTGCGGTGGACAGATCGGACCCCTGACTGACATTTTTTATCCTTTTGGGGTTACCAGTGACATTTCTACAGTAATCATTGTTATAAATATGCACTGTTACTGTAAAATTACACTGGCAGTGAAGGGGTTAACTTTTTTTTGAGAGGGAGGGGTTATGTGTGTCCCTAGGGGCGTGCTTCTAACTGTGATTGGCTGTGGCTTGAGGTGTAGGAACAGTGATCAATGGTCCTACATAGTAGAACCGTATAATCACTATTCCTACACAGGGGAGAATGACAGGCGGCTTGTTTACATCAGCCGCCTGCCTTTCTCCCTCTCCACCGACAATCGCTGAGTGACCAGCGGACATCGGGTCCGCCGGTCACATGCGCGGAGGGGTCAGTGACCGCGCGGGAGCGCGCCTCCGGTGGCGCGCGCTCGCTCCCTAGAGCCTCACAGGCTAGCGACGCAGTACTACGTCGCTCTGCCTGTGAGGGGCTGACTGCCGCAGTAAATATACTGTGAGCAGTCGGCAAGTGGTTAAACAAGCCCCTAAACAATGTTGGAGCATTGAGCATGGCACTGGACTGGCAACATTTCACTACTAGAAAAAAACTAACAATAGTAACATAGTAGTGAAAAAACAAAAACATATAAGTATTGGTAATTATCAGTCACGCATATTTCAACTTGATGAAAAATCTCCATCGTTTTTTGAGGAGTCCTCCTTACCCTCCATAGAAAATAGGGAATAGAATTAAACATCTAAACAATGGGTGTATGTCAGCATTCAACATTGCCTGAGCCAGGAGGAAAAAAGTCACATTATGTCCAGTAGCTCGGTAATTCCAACAACTACGGCACCATAAAAATCCCCTATGGCCCTATGTCCTTTTCTCATTTCTTTGATGTTGGGACAGTGGATGCTATTTGTCCCCGCACCTCTTGGGTGATATAGCGTCTCTCACCCTCAGTGGCGGGTCCCACTGCTTATGGCCCTGTGCCAATATCCATGAATGATTATTTAAATCACAACAACTATACACAGATCGTTCATGTCCTATTGCTATGGTCGTCCTTCCACAGAGAAGCTGCATTACCTTCATATTTTTAATAACTGTGATAAAAAACACATTTTCTTTTGCAGAAATATCTTTCTTATCTTCTTATCTTCTTTCATGCTTTTGATTGTGTTTGCTGCTCTATTTAGCTCTGAAAACGATCTTTCACGTAGGCCTTGCTGTAAATAAACTGGATTTGGAGACGGCCATGCTAAAGAGAATTTATTGGCAGTTCATAATTTCTTTTGGGTTTATGGGACTAAAAAACAAAAAGTGCAGCGCTACCTTACAAAATGATGACTTAACAATAATGGTAGTAAGGTAGCGCTGCACTTTTATTGGGGTTTTTTTTTGTTTCTTTTGGAGTGGGAACAAATACCGGTGCTTAGCAGCAAGCCTATTACTCACAATTTTTTATTCTTATTTTTTACAGTAGATCATTGTAAATAGTAGCACAGTGATTACCTATAAAAGTTTATGGGACTGTGTTGTCTTTTATTGTTTTTTCAGCTTGTTTGGAAAACTGTTTGGCAACATAAAATACAATACAAAAGTGTTTAGGGAAGATGTTGAGCCAAAAGGCTAAAGGAGATGTCAGGTTGTACATGCACGTCTGAATAATCTTCAACAATCTTCAATAACTCAGAATAATATTTCTTTCTCTTTCTTTCTTTCTTTCTTTCTTTCTTTCTTTCTTTCTTTCTTTCTTTCTTTCTTTCTTTCTTTCTTTCTTTCTTTCTTTCTTTCTTTCTTTCTTTCTTTCTTTCTTCAACTACCCAACAAACTCACCTATGAGCAATGCCCTTATTACTGTGTCCAAAACAGATGCATCGGGGGTATTTTATTAACCACTTTGAGACCGGAAGATTTTCCTGCTTAATGAGAAGCCCGATTTTGCGATTCGGCACTGCGTTACTTTAAGGGACAATTGCGCGGTCATGCGATGCTGTACACAAATAAAATTGACGTCCTTTTTTTCCAACAAATAGAGTGTTCTTTTGGTGGCATTTGATCACCTGTGCAATTTTTATTTCTTGCGCTATAAACAAAAAAAACAACAATTTTGAAAAAAAAAAAAACAATACTTTTCACATTCTGCTATATAACATTTCCAAAAACAAAATCAAATTTTTTTAACATTTTAGGCCAGTTTGTTTTCTGCTACATATTTTTTGGTAAAAAAATTGCAATAAACATATTTTGATTGGTTTGGGCAAAAGTTATTGCGTGTACTAACTGCGGGAGAGATTTATTTATTTTTATTGTTTTTTTTTTTTTTAATAGTAATGCATGCTGGCGATCTGTGATTTTTAGCGGGACTGCGACATTGCAGCGGACAGATCGGACCCCTAACTGACATTTTTGACACTTTTGGGGGGACCAGTGACATTACTACAGTAATCAGTGCTAAAATATGCACTATTACTGTAATAATGCTATTGGCAGGGAAGGGGTTAACAGTGTTGGTGATCAAGCGGCTAAATGTGACCCTAGGGGAGTGATTCTAACTGGGGGAGGGCGTGGCTTGTAAGATGGCCATAGAGACATGCGATCCTATATAGCAGGATCACATAGTCTCTGTGATCATCCGAGGGTGAAGGACAGACGGCTGTGTTTACATCAGCCGTCCGTCCTTCTCTGTGAGTGGGGAGAGATCGCCGGTGTCAGGCGGCAATCGGAGCCGCCTGAGACACGCACTGGCTCCCCGGCTGACGATCGGGGCGGAAATGCGCCACAGGCTGCGCGCGCTCGCCCCCTAGCTTCCTGAGAGAGAGCGTCGTAGAGCTACGTCGCTTTGCCCAGAAACGGCTGCCTGCCTCAGTAAATCTGTGGCGGGTAGTCGTCAAGTGGTTAAACACAAAAAGGCTGTTGAGTGCACAGCCTATTGCATTAGGGGGTGCACCCCAAAGCTCAAACACGTATATGTGTGTGCATGTGTATATACTGACGGTGTCAGTAGAGCAGTAGACAGTGTTATTAGGGCAGGGATTGGTCTCAGTAGGACAGTGAACAGTGTGATCGTTTTTATTATAGTTTTATCTTTTTTTAAATATTTTTTTACAATTTGTTACAATTTTTATCATTTTTTAAATATTTTTTTACAATTTTTTAGGAGCCCCGTTGGGAGGCTTTGGTGAAATATAAAGAGTCTAAACAGAGGGAATCTGCACCGCACAGGGTGATTAGGGTGTGCCCAGGTACACCTGGCACACTCTGTGTGTACACCTATCTATCTATCTTTTTACCTAACCCAGGCGCAGGTAGACTTGCCTATTTTTTTTTCTATTGGGGAGATATGCCTATACATATTCATACTTATCATGCTGAAGCCTGTTTGTTTATGCGCCAGGCAAACAATTCTGCCTTACCTTATGGGAACGATCGTGATTGGCCAAAATAAGTCACCATAGCCAGTTTGTTTCCATACCAGATCGATTTGATAGAAAACATATACTTTAATCCAAAGCTCATGGACATATAGATGACTTCCTTTTCTGGCCAACTTGCAGACTAAATATTACAGGGATCATAAAGGTGGCGTGTGTTGGAAATATCCAATAAACACAGGTCAGTACATTCCTATTGATTTCAAGGGAACAGTGTGGGTGACAGTTCAGAGGCTGCGTTTGATCTACTTTGCCTTGGGTTTCTTCTGGAGAAGAAGGTCCCATTGAGGTGAGATTAAATAGCGGTCAAAGTAAATCAAATACCTTATTACCTTTCCTGGAAAAAGGCTGCCACACCCACTTTACCGGCCTGGAAGGCCTTGATAAATAAGGTTTTGCCCTTTTACAAAGCTACCTATGCAAATAGAGGAGTACCTACTACGTTTGATAGGGTTTGGTGTGGCTGGGTAATTCTACATCTACTGTGTCAGATGAAATGGTTTCACTATAATTGGTTAACTATACTGCATGTACCATCTTCAGGTTTTTCTTATGATCCCTTCTTAACCTCTTCCCAACCTCCCACCACCTTTTTACTGGGGCAGGCTGGCTCTCCTGTGCAAACCGAGGTTGACCTACGTCAGTCGCACGCCTGCAGCTAGGGGGCGAGCGCGCACCCGCGGCAGCGCGCTCCCGCCCCACTCAGCAGCAAGGAGGCCGATGCACGGGGTCGGCGGCTCTGATTGCCGCCTGACAGCCGCGATCACTCCCCAAAGAGAGAGAAGGACGGTCGGCTGTTGTAAACCCAGCTGACCGTTCTTCTCTCTGGAATGATCACAGAGCCCATGTGATCCTTCTATATAGGATCACAGGTCTCTATGATCATTTCACAAGCCCCTCCCCCCCACAGTTAGAAACACTCCCCTAGGCTTCCATTTAACCCCTTGATCACCCACAATGTTAACCCCTTCCCTGCCAGTGTCATTAGTACAGTAACTGTGCATATTTTTAGCACCGATTACTGTAGTAATGTCACTGGTCCCCCCAAGTGTGTCAAAAATCTCAGTTAGGGGTCTGATCTGTCCGCAGCAATGTCGCATTCCCGCTAAAAATCGCAGATCGCCGCCATTACTAGTAAAAAAAAAAAAAATTATAAAAATGACATAAATCTTTCCCCTAGTTTGTAGACGCAATAACTTTTGCAATCAAAATGCGCTTATTACGTTTTTTTTTTTTTACCAAAAATATGTAGCAGAATACAAATTGGCCTAAAATTATGAAAAAAAACAATAAAAATGACATAAATCTTTCCCGTAGTTAGTAGACACTATAACTTTTTCCCTAACCAATCAAAATACGCTTATTGCGATTTTATTTTAAACTAAAAATATGTAGCAGAAAACAAATTGGTCTAAAATGTTAAAAAGTTTTGATTTTTAAATTTTTTTTTGAGAATGTTTTATAGCAGAATGTGAAATTTTTTTTTTTTTCTTCAGAATTGTCGCTCTTCTTTTGTTTATAGCGCAAAAAATAAAAATCGCACAGGTGATCAAATACCACCAAAAGAAAGCTCTATTTGTAGTAAAAAAAAGGACATCAATTTTATTTGGGTAAAGCATCGCACGACCGCGCAATTGTCTGTAAAAATAACGCGGTGCCGAATCGCAAAATATGACCTGGTCAAATCTTCAGTGGTTAATTCTCCATAATTAGTTGGTTTGTGACAGCCTCCTTTGTTCTTTGAATGTATCGGGGTCACATTCTATTTTTTTTTGATTATGTATCTGGATTGCCCTTCATTGTGTGTTGTGTGACCCTTCAATATGTATCTCATATTTACTGTATGGTTCTGTTATTTAACTTGTGTATGGCTGATTACTGGAATTGCTATAGTAGCCACCGGTGCTGCGGTATCTTTGTTTTGTGTTTTACTGTTTAGTGTTGTCTACTGCTTGATGACTGTAATTGTAGTAAAACTGAAAAG
>NC_138772.1:36700812-36755812 GCF_965119305.1 Pelophylax lessonae
GTGCCAAATAACAGACACTTATTAGCCTCATTATTATTATTCTTTTTTATAATAGAAAAATGCACACAGCAAAATTAATCTAAATAAGAAATGTAAAGCAGCAATGCACTAATACGAATCAAATACACTAAAAAATAATTATTTTTTAAATATAGTACAAAGAATAGTAAATTAAATATATTACCGTAGATTCTATGCTTTAACAAACAGGGCCCTCTTAATTCATCCTGTACTGAGTTGTATTGTAACTTTATTGCCTCCCTTCATTTGGTAAAGCGCTGCACACACAATTTGCGCTATAAAAATCCTGAATAATAATATTTATAACCAGCCTAAACCCTGCCTAAATTTCCCCATCCTGTCTAAAAAAAGCTCTAACCTAAAAAAGAGACCTAAGCAGCTCAATAAGCAGAATTACAAGTTTCCATTTCTGGTATATTTTGCTGACGACAAAATCAAGTTCACATAATTTCCTCCACTCATTCATACAAGTGTACCGCCACATTATGTAGGTGCTAGGCAATTAGGTTTTTTACAAATATTGGATATGGACAACATAATGCCATTGGAGTCTTATACTATGTCCCTGGTTCAACAGACCTTGAAGTCCAACATTTGGTGAAAGGCCAGCCTACACAATTCAGTAGGAACTAGTTAAATAAGTAACCTGAATACTTTCCATGCGTAATAAATGGGGCACATAAAAATATTCCAACATCACTGTGATTGTACAGGAAAAAGCGGATGACATACAATGAATATAACTGGCCATAGATGGTTCGAACCCCAGGTGGTTTAGCAGGAACCAGGATTCCAACCATTCATGGTCAGACTAAATGTACCCAAGTTGATTGATCGATCAACTTGGGTATGACCAGACTGTTAGATTTTAAATTATAACAACAGCTAGCAACAATTACTGTGTCCCCCCGTGGGGAGAATACAATGGCTCTATGGGAGGGATTCTCCCATCAACACTGATGCAAGCGATTTTCTTTCCTGCAAACTGTTGTTACAGGAAAAAAATCCCTTCTTCTGTGACCAGCCTTACATGACTCTCAAGACACAAGATATTATGAAATAATTTACAGCTTTAAAACCTAAAGTAATCACCCAATGAGTAAAACACCAACACCATAAAGCACAGATCTCCCAGTATTTGGTAATCTGGGCTATATGGTGTTGGTGTTTTACTCGTTGTACGCAGGGAGTATAAAAACAAAAATATAATAATATAAAACAACACTTCTGTTAAAACAATATAAAACAACCCTGGTCCCAACATTATTAAACGTAGCAAAGGGAACAATCCCGAGAAGATGGTGCGAAGTAGAAAGTCCAAACCTAAAAGAATGGAGTAACCGAATTAACCATGTTTATAATATAGAGTATATTAGTAGCAGCCAAGAGGATAATCCAACCCATTGAATAAAAAATGGGAAAAATGGATAGACTTTAAAAAATCAAGAAAATATGTAGAAATTAATATTTAGTATCATAGATGAAATGGGAATATAGGATTAACAGGAGAGTTTGGACATGGTACTCCAAATAGGAGGAGAAATAGCGAGCGAGGTTAAAATATCCAACAATTATTAGAAATGATAAACAAATAGAGAAAAAAGGTAGTAGAGTGAGTTAAAGAAGATGATATCGGAAGGAGGTTTGAGGGGGGGGGGGGGGGGGGTAGGGGCTGGGATAAATTTTTCTTGCAAAGTAATTATAAATTTCTTTTTATCACTAAGACATTTTATTTTGATATGTTTTTGCATAATTCATGATGAAAATATATTATTTTTTTTCTTTTATAGGGTATTGGAGAATACAAGTGAAAAAAGGGAAAGGGGTAAAAAAAAAAAAAAAAGGGGGGGGGGGGTTACGTATTACAAATTAATAATATATGCACTATTAGGACTTTTGATAACTCAAAGGGACGTGCCTCTAGAATCTCCTTATATTTAGCAGAGAATTTAAATAGGTTCAATAGAACCACATCTCTTCTGACAGGTAGACAGTTTATATCTCTCAACCTTCCATGGTGGTCGAAGTGGACCAACTATCTTCAGCAAATTAGGAACATATAACATATGCTTTGGCTGAAGGCCTGTTCCTCTGCCCCCTTCCTGATAATGTTGAGCATCTTTTTTGCCCAAATGAGTGACCGTACAGATACAATGTTGCCAAAACTTGACTCCTGTTTCTGTTGCAATGCAATGTATGCCTGTGTCCTTCTCTTGTGTCCATCTCCTTCTTCTGTGTCCTTCTCTTGTGTCCATCTCCTTCTTCCGTGTCCTTCTCTTGTGTCCATCTCCTTCTTCTGTGTCCTTCTCTGGTGTCCATCTCCTTCTTCTGTGTCCTTCTCTTGTGCCCATCTCCTTCTTCTGTGTCCTTCTCTTGTGTCCATCTCCTTCTTCTGTGTCCTTCTCTTGTGCCCATCTCCTTCTTCTGTGTCCTTCTCTTGTGTCCATCTCCTTCTTCTGTGTCCTTCTCTTGTGTCCATCTCCTTCTTCTGTGTCCTTCTCTTGTGTCCATCTCCTTCTTCTGTGTCCTTCTCTTGTGTCTATCTCCTTCTTCTGTGTCCTTCTCTTGTGTCCATCTCCTTCTTCTGTGTCCTTCTCTTGTGTTCATCTCCTTCTTCTGTGTCCTTCTCTTGTGTCCATCTCCTTCTTCTGTGTCCTTCTCTTGTGTCCATCTCCTTCTTCTGTGTCCTTCTCTTGTGTCCATCTCCTTCTTCTGTGTCCTTCTCTTGTGTCCATCTCCTTCTTCTGTGTCCTTCTCTTGTGTTCATCTCCTTCTTCTGTGTCCTTCTCTTGTGTCCATCTCCTTCTTCTGTGTCCTTCTCTTGTGTCCATCTCCTTCTTCTGTGTCCTTCTCTTGTGTCCATCTCCTTCTTCTGTGTCCTTCTCTTGTGTCCATCTCCTTCTTCTGTGTCCTTCTCTTGTGTCCATCTCCTTCTTCTGTGTCCTTCTCTTGTGCCCATCTCCTTCTTCTGTGTCCTTCTCTTGTGTCCATCTCCTTCTTCTGTGTCCTTCTCTTGTGTCCATCTCCTTCTTCTGTGTCCTTCTCTTGTGTCCATCTCCTTCTTCTGTGTCCTTCTCTTGTGTCCATCTCCTTCTTCTGTGTCCTTCTCTTGTGTCCATCTCCTTCTTCTGTGTCCTTCTCTTGTGTCCATCTCCTTCTTCTGTGTCCTTCTCTTGTGTCCATCTCCTTCTTCTGTGTCCTTCTCTTGTGCCCATCTCCTTCTTCTGTGTCCTTCTCTTGTGTCCATCTCCTTCTTCTGTGTCCTTCTCTTGTGTCCATCTCCTTCTTCTGTGTCCTTCTCTTGTGTCCATCTCCTTCTTCTGTGTCCTTCTCTTGTGCCCATCTCCTTCTTCTGTGTCCTTCTCTTGTGTCCATCTCCTTCTTCTGTGTCCTTCTCTTGTGTCCATCTCCTTCTTCTGTGTCTTTCTCTTGTGTCCATCTCTTTCTTCTGTGTCCTTCTCTTGTGTCCATCTCCTTCTTCTGTGTCCTTCTCTTGTGTTCAAAGTAAGGGAGAAAGAGATTGGACTTTATAGGCACCAATATAAAATAGTATATTCTTTATTAGAAAAATTTTACAAAGAACACATACATAGTAAACCCCAAAAAAGGGGGAACATATAAAACAAAGAGCAACATGTCATATACGTTGATCATTGCAGTATGGCGGCAGGGCCTACAAAAAGTAGTGCAAAACACACAGCCTAATCAGATATTGATTATTATACAGTGTTCACAAGCGATACAACAATAACCTGTGTACATGAGGCGGCCCTGGAGATGGGATGGCCGTCTCCAAAGGGTCGTCTGTATATAGTAGACGCAGATGTTAGGTTGAATCCCAGCTGCTCTACATGTTTCGCTTAACCTATTAAGCTTCTTCTGGAGCATAAGGTAAAGACAAACATCTGAAAAAGATATTACAGGTGAGAGAACTTTGTGATGAATCATGCCATAAAGGCTGGAAATAGTAATAACGAGGGGGATCGGTGCGCTGTAGTTGGGACAGGAAGCCAAATATGAACATCCAAACTATCATAGGGTATAGAGCTTGGAGTAGCATAAATATAGAGCAAAGTATTAGCTTATTACTATGGAAGGTATGGTCCCATAAAGAGATACTGTGTGGCGACCGGGTGGGGAGAAAAACCCCGGCCCACAGACCCAAATCGCGGACCAGTGAGACAAAAAGCTCACATGCCAATAGACCAATAGTATGCTAAGGCTGTGGATCCTCACACTACAGCGACCGTGTATGCACCCCCCCGGATGGGGATACCGCCATGACGGTATCCCCATCCGGGGGGGTGCATACACGGTCGCTGTAGTGTGAGGATCCACAGCCTTAGCATACTATTGGTCTATTGGCATGTGAGCTTTTTGTCTCACTGGTCCGCGATTTGGGTCTGTGGGCCGGGGTTTTTCTCCCCACCCGGTCGCCACACAGTATCTCTTTATGGGACCATACCTTCCATAGTAATAAGCTAATACTTTGCTCTATATTTATGCTACTCCAAGCTCTATACCCTATGATAGTTTGGATGTTCATATTTGGCTTCCTGTCCCAACTACAGCGCACCGATCCCCCTCGTTATTACTATTTCCAGCCTTTATGGCATGATTCATCACAAAGTTCTCTCACCTGTAATATCTTTTTCAGATGTTTGTCTTTACCTTATGCTCCAGAAGAAGCTTAATAGGTTAAGCGAAACATGTAGAGCAGCTGGGATTCAACCTAACATCTGCGTCTACTATATACAGACGACCCTTTGGAGACGGCCATCCCATCTCCAGGGCCGCCTCATGTACACAGGTTATTGTTGTATCGCTTGTGAACACTGTATAATAATCAATATCTGATTAGGCTGTGTGTTTTGCACTACTTTTTGTAGGCCCTGCCGCCATACTGCAATGATCAACGTATATGACATGTTGCTCTTTGTTTTATATGTTCCCCCTTTTTTGGGGTTTACTATGTATGTGTTCTTTGTAAAATTTTTCTAATAAAGAATATACTATTTTATATTGGTGCCTATAAAGTCCAATCTCTTTCTCCCTTACTTTCAACTCTGTTAATTAGGATGTGGCACTTTTTAGCTATCTTCTCTTTGGTGCGCCTAGACATCCTGCGACCTAGGAGCGCACATATCTAATTATTCCAATTATTCTTCTCTTGTGTTCATCTCCTTCTTCTGTGTCCTTCTCTGGTGTCCATCTCCTTCTTCTGTGTCCTTCTCTTGTGTCCATCTCCTTCTTCTGTGTCCTTCTCTGGTGTCCATCTCCTTCTTCTGTGTCCTTCTCTTGTGTCCATCTCCTTCTTCTGTGTCCTTCTCTGGTGTCCATCTCCTTCTTCTGTGTCCGTCTCTTGTGTCCATCTCCTTCTTCTGTGTCCATCTCCTTCTTCTGTGTCCTTCTTGGACTACTTGGCAGGAAATAGCGAGAGAACCTCCAACAAATCATATTTTGTATTCCTGGGTGGAACCTGTGGTATTTTTCAGTTACTCTAAATAAGAAAGAAACTCTGTTCTAATTAACAAAGTTTTACTGTGCACAAAGAGCAGCAGTTTTTTGCTGAATGTTGTCTTGGAGACACAAGGGAAAATGCGGCATCAATAGAACATTTTAACTGGTGGAAATAAAAGTGGAATTTAGCTTACAGCAATTTGTTGTACTCATTGATCCAGGGGCTGATATACTCCACAGTAGAAGCAAATTAATCCATCGGTATGTTTTAGATTGTGGAAGAAAACTTGAACACCCAAAGGGGGAGGGGGGGTTTGCACAAACACAGGGAGAGCATACACACTCCATGCACATGGCGGCATCCTTGCTGGGACTTTCCCAGTCATCTTATGATAGCTTTCATTTTTTTAAATCTGATTTTAAATGCTGTGGCTGAAATTAAGTTGCCTCAGCACTGCTCTGCTACACAGTCCTGCTAAAAAAAAGTTGAGAAATGTCAAACAATAAATTGTGTGATTTTTCACTTCAAATATCCAGTCATGTGAAAAGCAAATTCCTGTTCACTTTAACCACTTGCCAACTGCCGCACGACTATATACTGCGGCAGTCAGCCTCTCCTGGGCGTATGGATATGTCACTCGCCCAGGAGAGGGAGAAAGGCAGATGGCTGATGTAAACACAGCCGTCTGTCATTCTCCCTTAGATCATGACAGAGGCTATGCGATCCTGCTATATAAGATTGTATGTCTCTGTGATGATCTAAAAAGCCACGCCCCCTGACAGTTAGAATCACGCCCCTAGGGACACACCTAACCCCTTGATCACCAATAAAGTTAGGTTTCTCTGAAGAGATGTGTTTTCAGGGATCGTCTGAAAGTAGACAAAGTTGGAGATAGTCGGACAGATGGGGGTAGAGCATTCCAGAGGATGGGAGAAGCTCAGGAGAAGTCCTGGAGGCGAGCATGGGAAGTGGTTACAAGGGAGCTAGAGAGCAGGAGGTCCTGGGAGGAACGAAGAGAACAAGTTGGTTGGTATTTTGAGACCAGATTAGTGATGTAGCTGGGCGCTAAGTTATGGATGGCTTTGTAGGTTATGGTTAGTAACTTGAATTTAATTCATTGGTTGAGTGGCAGCCAATGGGGGGATTGGCAAAGAGGGGTAGCAGACAGAGCGGTTTGCAAGGTGGATGAGCCTGAGCAGTAAAACTGCAGCGGGCGGTCCTTAAGTGGTTATTTTCCTTGCATGGGATTGGGTATTATTTGCAAAGTGAATCTTTACCTCATTTACTAAGTTCTGGAGCAACTGCGCTTGTAGAATGCAACTACAGGTTGCAAAGTGCACAGTCTATTTGACTTTAGTAAAACAACCCCAATGCCTTCTCACCGCCTCTAAAATGCCCTCTGAAAAAGCCACCTACCATGTAATGCTCTTCAGCCTCTAGACATACAGTATCCCAGAAGTAAGTATAGGCCAACAGAGGGACTCCATAAAGACCATAAAGCAATCCTAAGTAGCTGCTTGTGATTCTGATAGCTCAGCACAAACTGGAGTATTCTGTCATCAGCATCAACTGTAATTGGTGCTCAAAAAAATTAACATCTGGTCAAAATGCCCGCTGGCAATTATTTCTGGCAGTGCAAGATGCTATAACTGTGTTCACCTTACTAAGTAATGTACTTTGCACAGAGCATCTGTACTATTACTGCATTCATGTCATGAGCTCAGCAATGACTTCATAGGCCAATAGCTCCCAAATTGGACATGGCTAGAAAAAAGTTCACAGCTGCTTAAGTTGTGTCTTTCAGGAATTCCTTACTACAGAAAATTTGAGTTTAAGGCCCCTTTCACACAAACAGTCCGTTTGTCCATTTTTTCATCCATCCAATGCATCTCTATGTATAAATGGATGACAACGGATGATCATCCATTAACATCCGTTTTCATCCGCTTCCGTCAATGTCCGTTTTTTGGAACGGATGAATGCCCTTTTTTTCATCCGTCAAAATAGCGGACGAAAAAACGGATGTAAACGGACAAACGGTCCATTTTTCATCAGTTTTTGCATTGGTAGTGGATGTAAAAAAAAACGGATGAAAAATGAATGAAAAATGGATGAAAAATGAGTGGAAAACTGATACATTTTGACGTGACTGAACTGATGAACTGAACTGAACAGACCGTATGTGGGAAAGGGGCCTTAGTCATGGCTAACCTAAGTTACTAATGATTGAAGCTTTTGGGACTTGGGTCCCTCCGTATGCATTATGCAATAATTTGGGGGAGGGATTTAAAGAGGAAGTAAATCCTCCTCTGTAACTTGTACCTATAGGTAAGCCTATGATAAGGCTTACCTATAGGTACTGTAAATATCTCCTAAACATGCACCGTTTAGGAGATATTTACCTTACATGCAGCCAGTGACGTCACTGGCGCATGCGCTCTGAAGGAACGGCCGCTCGTGCCGTTCCTTCAGAGCCCCGTGCCGTGACCATCGGCTCCCGCGCGCGTGCGCGGGAGTGACGTCACCGCGGCTCTGGCCAATCAGATGGCCGGATGCCGCGATCCCGGAAGACAGGCGACTGGACATGTCGCCCGTCATACAGGTAAGCGGACGGCACGGCGGGGGCTCGTTCTAAGGTAAGTATTTCATAATGAGCTAGTATGCAATGCATACTAGCTCATTATGTGTTTCTCTTGCAGGTTGCAAAAAGAAGAAAATTTTTTTTTTGGGGGTTTACAACCTCTTTACATCCTGAAAGCTTGCATCCTTAATAATAAAAGGGTAATCACTTAAAACCCAAATTTTCTGAATTCATTGTTGGCTATTACATTACAAGACTATACTACTGCAAGGAATTCCTTAGAAAGAGTTCAACCTGCTCTGCTTATATTCAGTATTATAAAAACAAACTGCAAAGTATCCGCGCTAGATATGTGTACAAAATGCAAACATAATAGAATAGACAAAATACCCAAAACAATCACTATATACATTAATGGAAAAGCCAAATGCGCTGTAGGGAAAACCTTCCCATACACAACCATACAGGTACTAGCAATCCAGGTACAATCCAGGTATATGACGAAACGCGTTTGGCGGTTCCAGACGTGATGCCACCACGCCTCGCTATTCTGTTTATCACCTTCGCTGCAGCAATTTTTGATTGACTGTATGCTAGTTTTTTATCGTGGAAATGTGAGTGCACCTTTTTACATTTATTAAACAGCCTTTTTATACAGTATTATGCTATGATCTTTTATGTTTAAATATGCACGCATCGGGAACAAAACTCTGACTCAAAGCATGCCAGGATTGCCAGTACCTGTATGGATGTGTTTTGGAAAGTTTTCCCTACAGCGCATTTGGCTTTTCCATTCATTTGGAAGCCATCACATTCTGGTAAGTTGCTATCTTTTACATCGCTGGTGTTGTACACAAAGGATCTGGAAAGCTGGCTCTCCTATGCATGCCTTTATCTGTTTTTTTTCTTTTTGTGGTATACGCTCTTCTGGGACACTGGGACCTTTTCCTAATTTCTATTTGTTTTTTCACTTGATTTTTTGATTTTTATGGACTTTTATTTGATGCATTGGAATTTATTGTCACATTAATTTATATACAGTATTGGCTTCCTTCAGGTTTTTGTAAAACGGTTATCTCAGGTTGGTTAACACTCAGTTAATGATTTTTCAGCTATGCTTCCCATGCTGTTGGGCCTAGATGGCTACGTCTCTTTGGTAAACTGAAGAACAACTGCCATTTAACAGGTCGGAACATTTGTTGGAGCAAAATTTTGACATCAGATTTTGTGTGCAAATTTTTTGTTGCCATTATTGGGAGCAAAAAATATTAGTATAATAGCTTAGTAAATAATGAATCTTGGCATGGCAGGACTGTGCTAATAGGTTCAGTTTAGGGGTTAGATTTTAATTTAGTTTATCAGTGGTAAACATCAACCTCAATCCCTTAATTCCAGGAATAATTTTAGACAACCTTGTAGGGCCAACATCACACTTTCCAATATTATGTTTCTCTTTTTGTAGAAGGGTTCCTAGAATTGTTAGGTACTTTTTACCACGGCAATGGAAGCCTGTTTATTTGCTGCTGCTTTAAGATATCTGTGCTCTAATCTTATTAAAAAAAAAAAAAAATATATATATATATATATATATATATATATATATATATATATATATATATATAATAACTAAACATAATAATAATAATCAAATGTACAAAAATTGTAGCGGCAATTTTTTGTACATTTGATGTTTTAGTGTATGTATATTTTGCACTTTTTTGCTAGTAGCTTTTCACTCAGATTATAAGCGCTGATTCACATTATTTTATAATAATAATAATAATAATAATAATAAAAAAAAATAAATAAAAAAAAATAAAAAATAATATATATATATATATATATATATATATATATATATAAATTGGAGATAGAGCTGCAATTAATCAAGGGAGTGCCAACCCCATCTACATCCATAAATCGAATAGTAAGAAAAAATGGGAATCTCACTGTGGATGGGACAAAAACCACAGTGGATTAGGGACCGTAGGACTTTATAGGATTGGGTATGGCAAAAGTAAGCACACATGAATGTAAAAACATTCAAATATTTATTAATATATAAAAACATGAAGAAATAGTCAAAACATTCACTGGTTTGGCATTGATGGATCATACATTAAATCAGGATACAATCATGAAAGTTCATATAATAATACATAGTCATAACAAATCATATGGTTCGACGCGTTTCACCAATTTATTATAAGGTGGCTTCCTCAGGAACCAATATGGTTGATTGATGTATCCTTTAGTCACAAAAGAAAAAAACATGTAAAGAGATATTCAAATAAATTGTTTATATTTAAATTTAAAGTAATATGTGCTTTATATCTAGCAAGACACAAGCACTACTAAGATTTTTATGCTCACCCAACGAATCAAAAATAGTTAGCGTTAAGATCCATGGTGTCAAATCGACCAATGCATAAGAGGCAGAAATCCCCCCTGGAATGACCCTTGAGGGGGTCAAAGATGCCGGTAAGAATAATGAATGAAAAAATGAATTAAAATGCTCAAGAATAAAGTGCAAAAATTATATCATCCTCCACCACGGTGCAGCAATCACCAAAGTATGCCAATATGCTTACCAGATGCTGGTAAGTAATGTGCCCATCAAGCAGACATTACAAAGGGTCCAGGTAGCAATTCGTGCAGAGGGTCCAGGCAGCAAAGAGACACCAATGGGGCAGACACCGTACCAGAGAGTAGTTGATACACCCAAGCCTCAATCAGAGCACCGGTCCAGGATGTCACCATAAAAAATATAAAGGTATCTCCATAGTGCAAATTGTTTGAAAAACGTTATTATATTAAAAAGAATATCACTCACATGTACGCAGAGTAATAACGCTTAAAACACAAACAAAGCCGGCCGACTTCCTTATCGGCCCATCCTTCCGGGTTGTGTGGTAACGTCAGCACGCCGGGCCCGATGCGTTTCGTCACAGCTGATGTCTTCCTGGGGAAGTCTTGATTGAGGCTTGAGTGTATCAACTACTCTCTGGTATGGTGTCTGCCCCATTGGTGTCTCTTTGCTGCCAGGACCCTCTGCACGAATTTCTACCTGGCCTACATTTATGATGAAATCCGATTTTTTATTTTTTTTTATTAGATTTGTTTTAGTGCAGAAAGTAAAAAATATTTTTTTTCAAAATTTTAGTTCTGCTTTTGTTTAGATGATGAAAAAACAAAAAAAAAAACCCAGTGGTGATCAAATACCATCAAAAGAAAGCTCTATTTGTATGAAAAAAATATTATATAAATCTTGTTTAGGTACAGCGTTGCATGACCACACAATTGTCAGGTAAAATAGCTCAGTGCTGAATAGCAAAAAATGGTCAGATCGTGAAGGGGGTAAAACCTTCCAGAGCTGAGGTAGTTAAAGTGTATGTCAAGCCAAAAAAGATTTAATCTAGTATGGCAGGATGGGAACTCTTGTTGGGTTTTCACTGATATCCCAGGCTACATTAGAGAGATCTACCCTCACTTCCCGTCCCACTGAAAGTTGATTTAACCAGACAGGAAGTGAACGAAAATCTGCAACAGGGACACATATAAATATTATTCTTTTGGTCTGTGGTTTTGTTGTCCCCTTAATTTTATTCTGCTAAAATGTTGCCATCAAGATAAGAAATGAGAATAAATCTCTGTTATTGACCCCAGTAAAAATCAGACAGTGGTTTTAAACCTTCCCCACTCTATTTAAAATTGGCTTTACATGCACTTTAACCTCAGTCTCTGCTTGTGAAGAAGCCATAGACACGCGCAGAGACTGTGCCAGATGTGCTTGTATTCCCCCTGCTGCGGTTTTACCAAAGCTCCTAAAAATGAAAAATAAATAAATAAATAATAAAAAAATACAATTATAAAAAATAAAAAACATAAAAAACTACTGACATTGTACACTGCCCTACTGACCCCAATCTCTGCCCTACTGACATGTCTGCTGCTGTACTGACACTGTCCATGTTTTAATATATTTCAAAATGTTTTTTTTTTTCACTTGTTTATAAGAGTGTGTATGTGAGTAAAAAAAAAAAAATATAAAAAAAAAAAAATATATATATATATATATATATATATGTAATTAATATTATTATTATACAGGATTTATATAGCGCCAACAGTTTACACGGCGCCTTATAATAAAAATGGGGGACAGCACAATTTACAATACAATTCAATATAAAAGGAATAGGGGGAGGGCCCTGCTCATGAAGCTTAAAATCTAAAGGGAAGGGGAGGTTGTGCAAAAGGTAGTGGTTGCGGGGGATGAGCTGATATAGGAGACTCAAGTACAGATCTTGGGTGGAGGTCGGGTAGGCTTCCCTGAATAAGTGTGTTTTCAAGGATCGCCTATAGGCGGACAGGGTAGGAGCTGACCAGACATACTGGGGCAGGGAGTTCCAGATAATGAGAGGCTCCTGAGAAAGTGTGGGAGGAAGTATACCGTACGTACATGTATATATATATATATATATATATATATATATATATATATATATATAAATCTAGCAGGATTCCCAACTGTTTTGCTGGATATGGGTCCCCCTGGGCCAACGGGTGCAACAAAAGTACCCCTGTGCATGTTCCTCCAAGTGTGAGCGCTGAGACAATGACCAGTCTGATATCTTTGGGTTTTTTGTATTTATTGAGAACTTGGATGGGAGAAGGGAATGAATGGGATACTTCTTCGGCTCAACTATGCACAATTTGCTGGGGACAACTGAAAACGCTTTTTGGCGCAGACTTGACGCTGTCTAGATGCAGGTCAACGCCGGTTGACGCTGGTTAACGCTGGCTTGCTGCCTGTTAACTCCAAACTGCCCTTGGACTGCTCACTCACATAAAGAAGTCCTTTTTTAGCTCCCTT
Organism: Pelophylax lessonae; assembly: GCF_965119305.1. Lineage (NCBI taxonomy): Eukaryota > Metazoa > Chordata > Amphibia > Anura > Ranidae > Pelophylax > Pelophylax lessonae. The sequence continues at coordinate 36,713,752 of NC_138772.1, forward strand.
AAGCACTCCTTGCTGAGGTAGCTACTTGTGCTGCTGCTGCGCTGCTAATAACTTCAGGGCCCACACCGACACCCTCTTCCTCTCACTTATCTTCAGGGCTTAAACACTGGCACCCCCTTTCTCTACACCTTCTCCACAGGTTAGCTGGCTCCTGGATCCCTTTGACCTTCTGTAGTGGTCTCCTCTCCTAAGCAGACCCCTGGGTAGTCTCAAGTACTCAGGATACTGTTTTTCCCCGAAACTTCTGCCCAGCAGCTTCACTCGGTCCACAGCACTCTGGATCCCTCTCTGCAGCTCAGCTCAATCTTCGTCCTCTAGGCCCAGGACACCCTCTCTTGCGCTGACAGGAGGAGAGACAGCCGTCACCCTCCTCTTGGGACTTTGCTCCCGCCAAAAGACACTGCGTCATGTGCTCCCCTCTGACTTATACCCTATCCCAGGATGCTTTGTGGCAGATTCTGCCCTCTGAGATAGATACAAGCCCTGGTGTGCTATTGGTCAGGTTTCCTCCACTGTCCAATAAGAGCCCTCATTGGACACAGTGGGGAGACTCCCCAGACTCAACAGACACCCTTGAAAGCACATGACAGCCTAACAAATGATCAGGCCCTCCTGATATGCAGACAGGGCCACCCATATGCTTCTTCCTAGCACCTACCTAGGAGGGTGCTACATATACATATATATATATATATATATATATATATATATATATATATATATATATATATATATATATATATATATAAACACACACCCATGTGTGTTTGAGCTTTGGGTAATGCAATAGACTGCACACACCTATGGATAGAGCTTTTCCAATCTAGTGTCCCCACCATGATCACATGCTGGGACGAGTTTGACCAGACATCATGGTCAAACTATGAGTAAGCGACCTACAGCATCGTGAAACGCGTCAACCCGACATGTCTGTTTGCACACTGTCTGTTCACTTTATTTATGAGGAATAAAGAAACTTTTTGATTTCATCATATACCCTGAGTGCGGTCTCAAATTTGGATTTCTTCAGACATCATGTTACCTACCTGAAGGTGTTTAAATGGTGGACTAAAACGCCCCTATGAGTAAGCTCCGCTGTGGAATGCGATAGGATGTTTGTACCTCAGATGGACTGGTCTGTTTATTGGATGGATTAATAAATAGTTTTGAAGCTTCCAATACAGTGAGCAGTTCCCCTTTCCTCTTTTATGAGGTTTTGCAGAGATTATCTTAGTGGCCGACTATAAGGAACCAGCTCATGTTATCAGTGGCAGCTTGGGGATTAGTGATTACAATAAAGGGAAAGAAAGCTGCGCACAAAAAAGGTGATGCTAAAGGCTGCTAGTACAAAGTATTTCAAACCCAGAAAAATGTAAGGATGGTACAGCGCCACTAAATAGGTAACTAACTAATAAACTGAGGAGGTGAACCAAAGTCCATAAGTCCATAAAAGGGAAATTTCAAATGCTGGGAATATGACCGTGAGTCCCACATCAATCTTGCAAGTAGAGTTTCAGGCAGAGATCACATAAACAATAAGGATGTAACCTTACCGGACAGTTGGACCCCCTGTTACAGAAGGTCAAACAGGCATGCGATATCCACCACCAGGAACAAAACTGCAACAGAATTCCTCTCCAATCGACCACAGACACTCCGGGTAACCATAGACCATGGATCCGGCGGACCTCACTGAACCCCAGGTGCACACAGGGGATGACTTTTTAAACTCTCTCAAGGATGATGGCAAGAGATTGAGAAAAACATGTCTTGCTGCCCTGCTGTATCTTCTCCATCTCTTGCCATCATCCTTGAGAGAGCATAAAAGTCATCCCCTGTGTGCACCTGGGGTTCAGTGAGGTCCGCCGGATCCATGGTCTATGGTTACCCGGAGTGTCTGTGGTCGATTGGAGAGGAATTCTGTTGCAGTTTTGTTCCTGGTGGTGGATATCGCATGCCTGTTTGACCTTCTGTAACAGGGGGTCCAACTGTCCGGTAAGGTTACATCCTTATTGTTTATGTGATCTCTGCCTGAAACTCTACTTGCAAGATTGATGTGGGACTCACGGTCATATTCCCAGCATTTGAAATTTCCCTTTTATGGACTTATGGACTTTGGTTCACCTCCTCAATTTATTAGTTAGTTACCTATTTAGTGGCGCTGTACCATCCTTACAGATTAGTGATTACAGTCAGTGACAGATTTATAAAGGGGCAAAAGGGGAAAACTGCCCTGGGCCCCCTGACACAAGGAGCCCTCCTCCATACAAAAATAATATAAAAAATATATTAAAAATAAATAAACAACAAATAAAAATAAAATCATAAAAAATATATAATAAATTACTTTCTTTTTTATTAAATGTATCTTGTGAAGTAATATTTCATCTGTAAAAGTAATTACTCTGGACTGGTATATTGTATCGTTTTTTAAAATACATGTTGGCAGCTGAAGTGAATTACGCATAGCGGAAGGTGGCCTATGACTGCCTGTGTGTGTGACCTCAAAATGGCGTTGTGTCATGAGTTTTAAAAATTTGTGACTGTCATTGAGAATGTAAACCAACTCTGTGTATGAGAGACCCTCAGAGCCTGAAGCTTCCCGGTCCCCCCCCCCCCCCTTTCCAGGTTTAAATCTGTCCCCGCCTGCAACAGAATATCTACTTTTTGCCTACATGCATGCTGGGATGAGTTTGGCCAGACATCGTTTTACCTACCTGTAGGTGTTTGGATGGTAGACTGAAATGGAAGCACGTGTAGCAAACTCACAAAACATCTAGATTCTGCAATCATCATTCAGACAGTTACTACTGGTGGCTGTCCCAACAGGGGGTCAGCAGTACAACCCCCAGTGCTAACCAGTTCATTGATAAATAAACGAAAAACCAATTAAAGTTTATGAATATCAGAGCCAGAGAGAATCAGTTATTGGCCCCTTTTTTTCCCAAAAAAACTTTTTTTGGCCATCCAATTTGTAAAATTTGGCACAAATCTGATGAAAACCGAAATTCCTCCTTTAGAAAATTCAGCGTTCTGACTTTGCTTGCTGCATGGTTGATCCGGGTCAGTGGCTAAGCAAGTAGTGAAGCCAGAGACAGCCAGGAAAACTAACATCCTCAGAAAAAAAATCTATGAATGGCAGCCCCCTATTTCTTCGAGTAACGATTTGAAGGTTATTATTATTAAAACAACCTTGGGATTTTTTTTTTCTTTAATAACTTTTAAATATGTAGCATTAAATATTTTTTTAAAGTAACGACAATTTACACAATTATCATGACAATATGTTGTCAATGATGCCACCCTTTCGCACACTTTTTTTGCACAAGGTTAAAGACAGTGTATTTGTTATACTAAACAGTGTAGAAGAAAAAATACAATTATATAGTCATCATTATAAAGGGATAGAAACTGGGAATTTTATTTATTTTTTAATATTTTTAATGTTTTTTTTGTTTTATTATTTATTTATTTATTTTTATTATTTATATTATTTATTTATTTATTTATTGTTTATATTTTTTTAATATTTACAACTTTGGGATTTTTTTCTTTATTAACCTTTAAATAGGTAGCATTAAATAAACACATTTTATAGGGTTCAATAAATAAAAAAAAAATGGACATAGGAGGGTTAAATTGTCCTTGTAGGCGGCTCTACAGATTATGATGAAGGATGATGGCCTCAGCTGGATCAATTTAAAATTCCAGTGAACTATCTGGGGATATTTTTCATAACAAACATAATATCTGTATTTGAATTAGTACAAATCACAGTACTGATCTGCAACCAATACCTTCTGTTTTAATGAGATTTACAGAGGCTGACCCACTTCTCGCTGGTGCACATGGTCCAACCCTGACCTAAAGGTCCATGTAGGTGAATGGAAGGGATAGATATGATCACATGTCTCAAACACAAGGCCCAGGGGCCAAATCCAGCCCTCCAGGCCATATCATGTGGCCCTCGCACCTCTCCTGCAGCAGCGGCATCCCCTTCATCCTCACTCCCACCATGTCTCAGCAATTGGCAACAGAGAGGAGGACAGGACTCCTCCACCAGATCCTGTACTTCTGCCTGCAGCCACAGAGAGGTTAGTCTTTGCCCTCTCTCCTCTTTTAGCAGTCAGCAGCAGAGAGGAAGGCAGATTTCCTACAGATCCTGCACCTCTCTGTGCAGCACCCCCCCTCGTCGCCACCTCCCCTAATCTCAGCATTCAGCAGACTCTGGCACCTGACTCCAGCCCTCCTCTGGTCCTCCTCCAAAACCTGCACTTTCTGATTCCCAGGTTTGCAGTAGCACAAGGTAAGGGGGGTGCACTGTGATGTAAGGGATAGTGGGGGACTCTTGAATTCTGATGGTGGAAGGGGGGAGGGGTTCTTGACATCTGATGTCAGGAAGGGTGGGGTGCTCTGATAATCTAGTCCTACAAAGGGTGGGGTGCTCTGATAATCTAGTCCTACAAAGGGTGGGGTGCTCTGATAATCTAGTCCTACAGATACAACTGGCTCTTTGAGGGGGACCATAATGCCGATACACCCTGTGATGAATTTGAGTTTGACACCCCTGTATTAGATGCTGCAATGCTAGATTTCAGTGTTCCAATGTAAACAAATAAATACATGAATTAAATAATGTGTTAACATAAAGAGATGTGCATTTGTACTCCATATTACAAAATAATGACTTGAAAAATACCACACAAATAAAACATCAATAATATTCAGTCCGTGTAGTCAAAAAAATATCAATATACACAATACTAGTATTGTTCCGTGAATCAACCAACACCCGATATCTCAGAGTGGGTGCCTGAAACTTCGCACACTATGTGCCACCCTTGTACTCTGTGCTCACAGAACTCTTACCTCCAGGTTGATGTCATATAGCCTGTATACATAGGAGTACGCACAGGATGTGCCGGGTGTGCCTAGGCGTACGCACAGGGTGTGCCGGGTGCGCCTGGGCACACCCTATTCACCCTGTGTGGTGCCAATTCCCCCCCTTCTTTCTGTCTCCCCCACCCTGCAGCTCCTCTCAGAGCTAAAATAAAAAATAGTAATAATAGTAAATAATTCATTAACCAGCCCCTTCCTTTTCTGAATGAAGACAGTGAGTGATCTGTACCGATCGCTCCGGTCTTCATTCTTAACTGAAGCATAGTAAACTATGTTTATTGCAGGCTGCAGGGAATGGTAAAGTGGATTTTCTGTCTTCAGTTTCATTCTCTGTTTCAAAAGTGAGACATCAGGGGGTCTGTTTAGACCCTTGATATTTCAAAAAGGCCCTATAACAGGTTTCCTAACAAATTGTAAAAAAAAGTAATAAAAAAATAATATTATAAATAATAATAAAAACAAATAATATTGTAAATAATAAAACAAGATTTAAATAATAATACTAATAATAATAATAATAAAAATAATATTGTAAAACATAATTAAAAAAAAAAAATAAAATAAAAAACTACTGACACACTGTCCACTACCATACAGGCACCAATCTTTGCTCTACTGACACCGTCCACTGCTTTGCTAATATACACATGTGTGTTTGTGCACTTGGGCGCACACCCTAATGTAATAGGCTGCGCACACCAATGCCTGTATATAATAATCCTCCTAGGTTGAGATGGTGGTCACCTCTTCTTCCTCTTTTTTGCCTCTAGGGGGCTCTCCATTAGGACCTCCTAAAGGTTGCACTGATGAAAAAATAAAAATATGACCAAATACTAGGGATGTAACGATATCGAAGATATCGCGATATCGTATCGTCGTGGTCGTCTCAATATCGTCGTGGTCGTGTCTCGATATCGTCGTGGTTGGGTTACAATATTAAAAGGACAGGTGTCCATCAAAAAGCAAGAGGAATGGACAGTCCCGCAGAACAAATCATTGTTAACTACATAGACCAGAGTTTAAGGATTTTTTTTACTGTTTTTTTTTTTTTTCTTGCAATGTAGATATTTTGATCTTTCTGATGAAAAACGTGAACATAAGCTAAATGATAGGTCAGTGTTTTTTTTTAAAGGCTTTTTGACTGACTATTTTATTTAAGTTTAAGTTATGTTCCTAAATACCAGTTTTAAAAGGCTGCCTTTATTTGCCTTGCACATTTAGCCCCGGTTCACACTACTGCGTGTGCGGGGTTCGCATGTCATGTCGGAGCGCACTGCTCCGACATGACATGCGATCAGCTGTGCGGTGCGAGTTTAGCCATACAGTTTGTATGGCTAAATTCGCATCGCACCCACAGCAAACACGCACAGGAGGCATTTTTGCTGCCGCATCAGGATCGGATCGCACAGCGGTTCACACTTGTGCGATCCGATCCTGTGCGAACTGCACGATCGCACTGCGATATGCGATCAAACTGGGGGTGTCGTTAAGATTACATTGACACCCCCAGCGGATCGCATATGGCAGTGTGAACTGCCGGGGGTGCGTGTGCGATGCGGGAACAGGCTGCAAATTCGCAGCCTTCCCGCATCGCATCAGTGTGAACCGAGCCTCAAACCTGACTTAACTTGATCTTTGTTTGCACTTAAAGGGAATTGCCTATTGTTTGTTTAGAATTGTTCTAGCTGCTTCTTAACTTGAACATTGCACAGAAGAATCAGTTATGCAACCAAATATTACTATACAGAATATTGATGTTCCTGACTACAACTTGCACTTTAAAAGCACTATGTGATCAGTGTTTTATGTTGTCATGGATCCATAAATACAACAATAAATTGCCTGTTGACTGATAAAAGCAGAATAAATGTCGGTATTTTTTCGCTATTATCATCACAAACACTATCATGAGCTATTTAACAATACCATGAGCTTTTCCACAATATCGCAATAAATATCGTACCGTGAGGTCAATATCGAAATTGTATCGTACCGTGAGATTTTGATATCGTTACATCCCTACCAAATACCAGCAAAAGAAAGCTCTATTTGTGGGGGAAAAAAAGGACATCAATTTTATTTAGGTACATGACCGCGCAACTATCAGTTAAAGTAATACAGAGCCAAATCGCAAAAAATGGCCTGGTCATTAAGGGGCAAGTCCCTCTGATTCAGAACTGGTTAAATGCGCTTCATTATGAATAATCCTGGACTTTACTTCAACGTGAGGTCACTTCCGGTCCACATCCACCTCCGCTTGCCCTACGCATTACGTCATGGGTACGTGACTTCATCAGGGTGTCGTCATCATAGGGGAAGGGTTTTGAAAAAATTGGTTATATCAATAAATACAGGGGGAGATTTACTAAAAGTGGTGCACACAGAATCTGATGAAGCTGTGCATAGCAACCAATCAGCTTCTAGGTTTTAGGGCCCTTTCACACAGACTTTCTGATCAGGTCCGCCTGTCAGTTTTTCAGGCGGACCGGATCGGACGCTCTATGCACCCCTGGTGACATGTCCGCTGACATCCACTGCTATCTGATCCGATCATGTCTGTGAAATCCAGACAGATGGAGGATTGGATAGGATTGGATGAAAACGAACAGGCGGTCTGTTTTCATTCAATCTCCCATAGAGGAGAGCGGGGATCTGACAGCTCCGTCTCAGCACAGTGAGATGGACCTGTCATCCGCCTGCTCAGCGGGGATCAACGGATCGATCCCCGCTGAGCAAAACTGAGTCCGCCGGGCGGAAAACCCACGTGGAAGGACCCTAAGGCCCCTTTCACACAGGCGATCCGATCCACCTGTCAGTTTTTCAGGCGGACCTGATCGGATGCTCCATGCATCTCTATGGGACAGCGGGTGTCAGCGGAGACATCGCCACTGACACCCGCTGCTATACGATCCGATCCTGTCCGTGAAATCCGGACGGATGGAAACCCTATTTTCCATCCATCTGGAGGATCGGATCGGATGGGATCGGATGAGAACGGACAGGCGGTCCGCTCTCATCCAATCTCCCCATGGAGGAGAGCGGGGATCTGACAGCTCCGTCTCTGCACACAGAGCGGAGATGGAGAGAGTTGTCATCCTTCTGCTCAGCGGGGATTGGCGGATCGATCCCCTGCTGAGCAGAACGGACTTCGTCAGGCGCATCGCCCGTGTGAAAGGACCCTAAATTGTCAAAGCTTAAGGGCCCTTTCACACTATCCGTCCGTCGGACGGACTCCGTTTATCTCAGCGGGGATCAATCCGCCGATCCCCCGCTGAGCAGGAGGATGACAGCTGTTCTCCGCACTATGTGCGGAGACACAGCTGTCAGTTCCCCATGCATCTCTTTGGGGAAATCGGATGGGAACGGTCCGTCGGTTCGCTCTCATCTGATCGGATCCGCTGGACGGATGGAAAATAGGGTTCCCATCCGTCCAGATTTGACGGATCGGATGTCAGCGGACATGTCTCCGCTGACATCCGATCCCCCATAGAGATGCATGAGGGGACCGTTCAGATCCGCCAAAAAAATGGACAGGTGGATCTGAACGGTCCGCCTGTGTGAAAGGGGCCCAAGTTAGAAGCTGATTATTTACTATGCACAGCTGCATCAGATTCTGAGTGCTCCAGTTTTAGTAAATCTCTCCTACTGAAGGTAAGATTGAGGTTTTTCGAGAAGGACATCTCTGAGTTATGTAAGCTTCCCAAGTGCTCAAAGAAGACTTAGGTATAAAGGTGGAGGTGCTCCGAAAAAAAATAGTGTTTAGTAATATTTTGAGTGTCATGTGTATGAGATATCTTGGAATAACTTATGGTAGGTGGGGGTGTCAGATATAGTAGGTGGGGGTGTCAGATATAGTAGGTGGGGGTGTCAGAACCCATAAAACATCTCTTCAATCGTGCAGAAAATATTTCTGCACCCACACAGATCTCTGTTTCTATATAGTTGCTCTCGATGATTGCAGGGGGACACCAATGGTCCTATTTTACCATGATGTGATTTATGATAGTGTTGTATCATGTAAGAGATGGGGGGGGGGGGGGGGACTCTCGGGTTTGCTGCAGGGGGAGTTTATAGTTCCACGAAAAAGATAAGGCTCTGACTTCTCAGAATATCACCTTATTTGAGGTGTAAACACTGAGGTTTTTTTTACTGTCTCCAACCAGATGCTCCATGGTGCTTGGGTTTTATTGGAAAATAAAATAAAAGATATATGACAAACATAGCACCTTTTTGTGACAACATTGATACAAAAACTCATCAATAATAAACAAAGATTTTACAGTTCACATCCTTATTCTGCTTTTCTTTGGTGTGTGAGATGCCGTGCTACAGATGTTTTTAGCAGATGTTATTTTTTATTCATGTACAAAAATAAAAACCAAAAATAACCGCGCTAAGTCAGATAAAGGCAGTACATAGGTAAGATCAGACCACAAATAAATAAATAAATAAATCTACTTGCATGTACATTTATTGTTTCATGTTGATGGCGCTGTACACCTTTGTATTTTAATTTTATTTTTTATTCATGTTGACTAAAAAAATTACCCCCCCCTCCAAAAATAAATAATGTCTTAGTTTCCATCCCTTTATAATGATGACTATTTAATTATATTTTTTCCTTCTACACCGTTCAGTATAACAAATTTGCAGTCTTTAACTTTGTACAAAAAAAAAAGGTGCGAAAGGGTGACATCATTGACAACATATCCTTTGTATATTTAATTTATCCCTCCTATGTCCATTTTTTTTTAATTTATTGAACCCTATAAAAGTTTTTACTTTAAAAAATATTTAATGCTACCTATTTAAAAGTTAATAAAAAAAAAAAAATTCCAAAGTTGATCTAAAAAAAAAAAAAAAAAAAATTCCAAAGTTGATCTAAAAATAAAAAAAAAAAAAAGTCCCAGTTTCTATCCCTTTATAAAGATGACGACACATCTGTATTTTTCCTTCTACACTGTTCAGTATAACAAATACACTGTCTTTCATTTTGTGCAAAAAAAAGTGTGAAAGGGTGACATCATTGACAACATATCCTTTGTAAATTAAATTTGACCCTCCTATGTCCATTTTTTTTTTTACTTATTGAACCCTATAAAAAATCGTTGTTACTTTAAAAAATATTTAGTGCTACCTATTTAAAAGTTAATAAAATAAAAAATCCAAAAGTTGTTTTAAAAAAAATGTAAAAAAAAGTCCCAGTTTCCATCTCTTTATAATGACGATTATATAATTGTATTTTTCCTTCTTTTTGCAAAAAAAAAAAAAAAAGTGGAAAACGGTGACATCATTGACAACATATCCTTTGTAAATTTAATTTATCCCTCCTATGTCCATTTTCTTTTATTTATTGAACCCTATAAAAGTTGTTACTTTAAAAAATATTTAATGCTACCTATTTAAAAGTTAATAAAAAAAAAAAAAAATCCAAAGTTCATCTAAAAACAAAAAAAAAAAAAGTCCCAGTTTCTATCCCTTTATAAAGATGACTACACATCTGTATTTTTCCTTCTACACTGTTCAGTATAACAAATACACTGTCTTTAATTTTGAGCAAAAAAAGTGCGAAAGGGTGACATCATTGACAACATATCCTTTGTAAATTAAATTTGACCCTCCTATGTCCATTTTTTTATTTTTTTTTTTACTTATTGAATCCTATAATAATCGATGTTACTTTAAAAAATATTTAGTGCTACCTATTTAAAAGTTAATAAAGAAATAAAGAAAAAAAATCCCAAAGTTGTTTTAAAAAAAATGTAAAAAAAAAGTCCCCAGTTTCCATCTCTTTATAATGATGATTACATAATTCTATTTTTTCTTCTACACTGTTCAATATAACAAATTCACTTTCTTTAACTTTTTGCAAAAAAAAGTGTGAAAGGGTGACATCATTGGCAACATATCCTTTGTAAATTAAATCTGACCCTCCTATGTTCATTTTTTTTTTTTTGTTTATTGAACCCTATAAAAATAGTTTATTTAATGCTAACTATTTAAAAGGTAATAAAGAAAAATCCCAAAGTTGTAAATATTAAAAAAATAAAATAAATAAAAATAAAAATTAATAAATAAATACATAATAAATAAATAATAAAATAAATAAATATTAAAATAAAAAATGGAAAAAAAAACATTAAAAATATTAAAAAATAAAAAAGTCCCAGTTTCTATTCCTTTGTAATGATGACTATATAATTGTAATTTTCCTTCTACACTGTTTAGTATAACAAAAACACCGTCTTTATCCTTGTGCAAAAAAGTGTGCAAAAGGGTGGCATCATTGACAACATATACTTTAAAAAAAATATTTAATTCTACATATTTAAAAGTTATTAAAGAAAAAAAAAAATCCTAAGGTTGTTTTAAGTTCTTTTTTAACTTTTTGTATTTATAATAAATTCTTAAAAGGAGGGTAACATAGAAGAATGAAAGACAAAGTGGTCCATTTGGTCTGCCACATTTTTAACTTCTTTTTATTTATTTTTTTTTTTTTCAATACAATTCTCCTGAGTTTATATCAAGCATGTTTAAATTCACTCACTGTTAAATAATTACCTCTGCTGAAAGTCTATTCCATGCATATACTACTTTTTCAGTTTTATATATAGCTTTGCTATAATAAAATTCTATAAGGAAATAGCTTGTGTATAGACTGTGGGTTTTTGTTTTAACACATATCAGTGCAGTTCAATTACCATATTGAATGTAGCAGATCCAGGTGGGAGCCTTATCACATCATGGTGAAAGGTGCCCCACTGCTTTAACTGGAGATAATGTATATCAGGTTTTATTGTAATCACAATTTCTCAAATTGTTTCATCTCATAATTTTTTTGGTCATTTAAAGCTTCACAATGTTCCATAAAATGTATTTGTCTAAACAACCGATATCTTGTAATAGGAAGTATTTTCAGAATACCGAGATTAGGCCATGAGGAACTGTTGATCAAAGTTTGGTTTGCTTTCAAAATAAAACTAAATAGTTGAGCTAATAATTATCAAGTTGACTTCATATCCCAGTAATAATGTCTACTCTAAAATTGTTACAGAACAATACAATTTCGGATGATATCTGTCATTTTTATTGGCATGAATCTCATAATTACTATCTACCATATTATTATAGTTATTATTATTATTTTAATAGTTTTGAATTATTATAATAACGTACTTAATAACAATAATAATAATAATAATAATAATATTATTATTATTATTAGTACTATTTAAATTGTATTACAATAATAAAACAATAGCAATAATCTTAATAGTAAAAAATAATAATAACAACAAAGTAAAAAAACAAAATAAATTCCATAACTGTTTGGCAAAATGCACATATGTTATTAATGCAGTTAATTTTTGTGAAGCTGAGACTTCACAGACGACTTGCTTTGTGCAAGGCGATCCAGACACTGGTATATATTCCACATTGTCTTAATCTGCATCTGTGCAAATCTGGGTCTGAAGCAGACTTTAGTTCATTGCTCTCACTGTGTAAAACTTGCAACGCTAAAGATCTCCTATTATATTTTCTTTTTTCATTTTTTTTAGAGTAAAAACTGCAAAGGACCATTATTTGTTTACTGTAATCATTTGATTATTTATTTAAGTCAATATTTTTTTTTTAAAAGTGGGGATGAAACCTGCAATTTTTTTTTCTTCGAGTAAAAACTGCAAAGGACCATTATTTATTTACTGTATTTATTTAAGTCAATATATTTTTTTAAGAGTGGGCATGAAACTTGCAATTTTTTTTTTTTTTGAGTAAAAACTGCAAAGGACCGTTATTTATTTACTGTATTTATTTGTTTATTTATTTAAGTTTTTTTTTTTTTTTTTTAAGAGTGGGGATGAAACCTGCAATTGTTTTTTTGTTTTGTTTTTTTGAGTAAAAACTGCAAAAGACCATTATTTATTTACTGTATTTATTTGTTTATTTATTTAAGTCAATATTTTTTTTTTAAAGTTGGGATGAAACCTGCAATTTTTTTTTGAGTAAAAACTGCAAAGGACCATTATTTATTTACTGTATTTATTTGTTTATTTATTTAAGTCAATATTTTTTTGTAACGCAATTTCTTTTGTTTTTTTTTTTTTGGGTAAAAACTGCAAAGGACCATTATTTATTTATTGTACTTATTTGTTTATTTATTTAAGTCAATATTTTTTTTAAAGTGGGGATCAAACCTGCAATTGTTTTTTTTTTTTTGTTTTTTTTTAGAGTAAAAACTGCTAAGGACCGACCATTATTTATTTACTGTATTTATTTGTTTATTTTTCTAAGTCAATATTTTTTTAAGAGTGGGGATGAAACCTGGAAATGAACAATTATTTATTTATTTATTTATGTATTTGATCTCTGAATGAAATCTTGGTATGTTACCAAATTGGCCACGGTGTTTGTCACATTTTACATAAGAGATGGATGGCTGTGTTTGTCCTTAGAATTTGCAAAGGGTTAATTTTTCGGGATTGCTTTGACCTGTAGAAGTGCTTGCACCCTCTACTTGTTGCTAAGTATAGCTTTACCTTACAGTAGCTGACTTGAATAGGATGAATATATAAATATATCTAATATACAGTATATAGCAATGCATGGCATCTCTCTCTCATTAAGAACAATCCTTTATAAATCCTATCTGTTATCACAGGAACTTCCTATGTGCTTCCCTCATTATCAATTGGCCGCAAGGCCCAATCACACCACAATGCAGCATGCTACAATGCACAGGATTCAGAGCTTTAAGGTCCACTGTGTAAGGCTGCCGGTAAATTTTGAATGACCTGTAATCACACCCCAATGCATAAAATAAATAAAAAATAGAGGCAGCGCTCTCCAGATGGGTAACCCAGTCCAAGCACGAGATCCTTTGCCAGGTGCCGTGGCTCAATGTGTCCTTGGACACTAATGGCCCGAATACACGAGAAGAAAATCGGCCGAAAATTTCTGTTCAGCGAGCGATCGGCCGACATTCTACTCATTAATGCCCAGCCATCAATGAGCGATACCGATATTGCGAACGAAAAATACAGTTTGAAAAACCCGAAAAATTCTGTCGTCTCGTTTGCGAGTGAGCGATATTCTATACGTTGGTGTTGAGGTCGTTCATTTGAAATCTGTATAGCCTCATCACTCATGCCCGGAAATATTTTTCAATTCGACTGTTTCGATGGTCGGCGGGCATATTCGGACCGTGTATATTGGCAAGGTTTTCGATCGACAAATACTTTTTCAAAAGTCGGTAGTCGAATGATCGGGCGATATTCTAATCGGGCCATTAATCAGCATAAAAACGTTGAACGAGCCGGCAACACTGTAATCTTTTGAAGTGTACTTTATTTGGCTACATCGGAGTGACAATTAAATTATAGCGCTGACGCATTTCGGCAGAGAGCCTTTGTCGTAGCTGTGACTAGGGCTCTTTGCCGAAACGCGTCAACACTATCATTTTTTTTGTCACTCCGATGTAGCCAAATAAAGTACACTTCAAAGGATTACAGTGTTGCCGGCTCCTTCCATGTTTGCATGAATAAATAACCCCTGCACACTTTTTTTTTTTTACTTGAGGTCGTGCTTTTTTTTTTTTGTTTATAGCGCAAAAAATAAAAAAAAACGCAGAAGTGATCGAATACCTAAAAAAAAAAAGCTCTACTTGTAGGGAAAAAAAGGACATCAATTAAATTTATGTACAGCATCGCACGACAGCGCAATTGTTAGTTAAAGAAACGCAGTGCTGCATTACAAAAAATGGCCTGGTCACAAAGGGGGTAAATATTCCAGATGTCAAGTGGTTAACCACTTCTGGACCGGAAGATTTTCCCCCTTAATGACCAGGCCATATTTTGCGATTCGGCTCTGCGTTACTTTAACGGACAATTGCGCGGTCGTGCGATGCTGTACCCAAATAAAATTGATGTCCTTCTCCCCCCCACAAATAGAGCTTTCTTTTGGCGGTATTTGATCACCTCTGTGATTTAAATTTTTTGCGCTATAAACAAAAAAAGAGCGACAATTCTGAAAAATATTTTTTTTCACATTCTGCTATATAACATTCTAAAAAAAAAAATGTAAAAATCTAAAAATTTTTTTAACATTTTAGGCCAATTTGTTTTCTGCTACATATTTTTGGTAAAAAAAAAATCGCAATAAACGTATTTTGATTGGTTTGCACAAACGTTATCGCGTTTACTAACTAAGGGAAAGATTTATGTCATTTTTATTGTTTCTTCTTTTACTAGTAATGGCGGCGATCTGCCATTTTTTGCAGGACTGCAACATTGCGGCGGACAGATCGGACTCCTAACTGACATTTTTGACACTTTTGGGGGTACCAGTGACATTACTACAGTAATCAGTGCTAAAAATATGCACTGTTACTGTAATAATGCCACTGGCAGGGAAGGGGTTAACATTGTGGGTGATCAAGGGGATAAATGTGAGCCTAGGGGAGTGATTCTAACTGTATGGGGGCGTGGCTTATGAAATTACCATAGATACCTGTGTTCCTATATAGAAGGATCACAGGAGCTCTGTGATCATTCCAGAGAGAAGAACGGTCGGCTGTGTTTACAACAGCTGACCGTTCTTCTCTCTCAGCGGGGAGCGATTGCTGGTGCAATCGGAGCCGCCTGCCCCGTGCATCGGAGTCCCCACTGCCGGTGGCGCACGCTCGCCCCCTAGCTGCAGGCATGCGACCGACGTAGGTCTACGTCGGTGCGCGCAGGAGGGCCGCACTGCTGCAGTAAAGCAGCGGGAAGAGGTTAATAAAAAAACGTCCTATGTGTTTTCTAGTTTTCTGATTGGTCAGTCTTTCGTTAACCTTTGCCTAGCTCTAAGCCTTAATACTACCGCTAAACCTCAGGGGATACATTGTATACAGTATTATCTGAAATGAATACTGGTGAAGTGCCAAATCATAGACCCCGATAAACAAGGGCTCATCATAAAATAAATTCCATTTATAATTCGGCAGCTAGTTGTGAATGTATGAGAAATAATTTATAATAGAAGCTTGGGTGTTACAAAGTTTTTTTTTTTTTTTTTTTGGGCTGCCAGATATTTTCCAGAAAGCCAGAATTTATAATATTTCCATCTCATTCCCTACTGGAATCAACCATGTTAGTTACAGTACTATAAAAGTCGCCAACTGGCATGGCACAAAAAATAAAATAAGAGCAACAATTTTTTTCAACACACTTTGGATTTTGTCTAAGCAGTTATTAAAACTTAAAAAAAGATTATATTATAAAATAAAAAGTTTGAGGGTGTTGCACAGCCTGGGCTCCTCCATCAGATCCTCTTTCTGGATTTGCTTGCCTTCAGCACACCTACTAGCAATTTTTTTTTTTTTTTTTTTATTTTTTTTTTAAAGTGAACACTTTAACCACTTCTGGACCGGAAGGATTTTCCCCCTTATTGACCAGGCCATATTTTGCGATTCGGCACTGCGTTACGTTAACGGACAATTGCGCGGTCGTGCGACGCTGTACACAAGTAAAATTGATGTCCTTTTTTTCCCACAAACAGAGCTTTCTTTTGGTGGTATTTGATCACCTGTGCAATTTTTTTTTTTTTTTTTGCGCTATAAACAAAAAAAGAGCGACAATTCTAAAAAAAAAAAAAAAAAAAACAATATTTTTCCACTTTCTGCTATATAACAAAGAAAAAGTTGAAAATCAAAATGTTTTTAACATTTTAGGCCAATTTGTTTTCTGCTACATATTTTTGGTAAACAAAAATCGCAATAAACATATTTTGGTTGGTTTGCGCAAAAGTTATCTCGTCTACTAACTACGGGAAAGATTTATGTCATTTTTATTTTATTTTTTATTTTTTTTATTACTAGTAATGGCGGCGATCTGCGATTTTTGCGGAACTGCGTTACTTTAACGGACAATTGCGCGGTTGTGCGACGCTGTACACAAATAAAATTGATGTCCTTTTTTTCCCACAAATAGAGCTTTCTTTTGGTGGTATTTGATCACCTCTGCGATTTGTTTTTTTTGCGCTATAAATAAAAAAATAGCGACAATTCTGGAAAAAAAAAAACAATATTTTTCACTTTCTGCAATATAACATTCTCAAAAAGAAAAATGTAAAAATCAAAATGTTTTTAACATTTTAGGCCAATTTGTTTTCTGCTACATATTTTTGGTAAAAAAAATCGCAATAAACGTTTTTTGGTTGGTTTGTGCAAAAGTTATCACGTCTTCTAACTACGGGAAAGATTTATGTCATTTTTATTTTATTTTTTTTTATTACTAGTAATGGCGGCGATCTGCGATTTTTGTGGCACTGCGTTACTTTAACGGACAATTGCGCGGTTGTGCGATGCTGTACACAAATAAAATTGATTTCCTTTCTTTCCCACAAATAGAGCTTTCTTTTGGTGGTATTTGATCACCTGTGCGATTTGTTTTTTTTTGTTTTTTGCGCTATAAATAAAAAAAGAGTGACAATTCTGAAAAAAAAAACCAATATTTTTCCCTTTCTGCAATATAACATTCTCAAAAAGAAAAATGTAAAAATCAAAATGTTTTTAACATTTTAGGCCAATTTGTTTTCTGCTACATATTTTTGATAAACAAAAATTGCAATAAACGTATTTTGATTGATTTGCGCAAAAGTTATCTCGTCTACTATCTACGGGAAAGATTTATGTCATTTTTATTTTATTTTTTATTTTTGTATTACTAGTAAGGGCGGTGATCTGTGATTTTTAGCGGGACTGCGACATTGCGGCGGACAGATCGGACTCCTAGCCAACATTTTTGACACTTTTAGGGGGACCAGTGACATTACTACAGTAATCAGTGCTAAAAATATGCACTGTTACTGTAATAATGACACTGGCAGGGAAGGGGTTATCATTGTGGGCGATCAAGGGGTTAAATGTGAGCCTAGGGGAGTGATTCTAACTGTGGGGGGGGGCGTGGCTTGTAAAATGATCACAGAGACCTGTGTTCCTATATAGTTAGATCACAGGCGCTCTGTGATCATTCCAGGGAGAAGAACGGTCAGCTGTGTTTACAACAGCTGACCATTCTTCCCTCTCAGCGGGGAGCGATCGCGGGTGTCAGGCAGCAATCAGAGCCGCCTGCCTGCTGCATTGGCTTCCCCGCCGCTGAGTGGGGGTGGGAGCGCGCCGCCAGCAGCGCACCCTCGCCCCCTAGTTGCAGGTTCGCGACCGACGTAGGTCTACGTCGGTTTGCGCAGGAGGGCCGCAGTAAAAAGGCGGCTGGCGGTCCGGAAGAGGTTAAAGTACTTTAGTCAGAAAATGAAGTCTTGCTAGATCACTTCTCGCTGGCCCCTTTTTGCAGGTATTGATATGTAAAACATTAAAAATACAGTGCAGCTCATAAAATTAGAAAATCATCATAAAGTATGTTCATTTCAGTAATTCAATTCAATAAATGAAACTCATATTTTATATAGATGTGTTACACACAGAGTGATATATTTCAAGCATTTCTTTCTTTTATTTTGATGATTATGGCTTACAGCTAGTGACACCCCGAAATTCTGTATCTCATAAGATTAGAATATTACATCAGACCAATAAAAAAAGGATTTTTAATACAGAAATGTTGGCTTACTGAAAAGTACGTAAGGTATTGGTAGTTTTGGCAGTGTGGTCGGTGCCAAGTCCTGCTCGAAAATGAAATCGGCATCTCCATAAAGCTCGGCACTCAATACTTGGTTGGGGCTCCTTTTGCATGAATTACTGCATCAATGCGGCGTGGTATGGAGGCGATCAGCCTGTGGCACTGCTGAGGTGTTAGGGAAGTCCAGGTTGCTTTGATAGCGGCCTTCAGCTCATCTGCATTGTTGGGTCTGGTGTCTCTTATCTTCCTCTTGACAATACCCCACAGATTCTCTATGGGGTTTAGGTCAGGTAAGTTTGCTGGCCAATCAAGCACAGTGATACCATGATCATGTGACCAGGTATTGGTACTTTTGGCAGTGTGGGCGGTGCCAAGTCCTGCTGGAAAATGAAATCAGCATCTCCATAAAGCTGGTCAGCAGAGGGAAGCATGAAGTGCTCTAGAATTTCCTGGTAGAGGGCTGCGCTGACTTTAGACTCGATAAAACACAGTGGACCAACACCAGCAGATGACATGGCTCCCCTAATCATCAAGTGCGGTCAGCCCCTCCTGGGCAAAGTTACGTACCTGTACGTCACTCGCCCACGAGCCTATAGGGGGCAAGCGCGCCCCGCCGGAGGCGCGCTCCCGCCCCCGCTCGTTCCCTGACATCCGCTCGTTCCCTGACCGGCAGCTCCGATGTCCGCTGGCCAATCGCGATCTCCCGCTGCAGAGGGAGAAAGGCAGGCGGCTGATGTAAACACAGCCGTCTGTCATTCTCCCTGATGTAACTGCAGAGATCATACGATCCTGCTATGTAGGATCGTATGTCTCTGTGGTTACATCACAAGCCACGCCCCTCCACAGTTAGAAGCACGCCCCTAGGGACACACTTAACCCCTTGATCACTAATAAAGTTAACCCCTTCCCTGCCAGTGTCATTTTTACAGTAACAGTGCATATTTATAGCACTGATTACTGTAGTACTGTCACTGGTACCCCCAAAAAGTGTAAAAAATGTCAGTTAGGGGTCCGATCTGTCCTCCACAATGTCGCAGTCCCGCTAAAAAAAATCGCAGATCGCCGCCATTACTAGTTAAAAAAAAAAAAAAACAATAAAAATGACAGAAATCTTTCCCGTAGTTAGTAAACGCAATAACTTTTGCGCAAACCAATCAAAATCCACTTATTGCGATTTTTTTTTTTACCAAAAATATGTAGCAGAAAACAAATTAGCCTAAAATGTTAAAAAATTTTGATTTTTACATTTTTTTGAGAATTTCATATAAAAAATGTGAAAAATATTGTTATTTTTTTCAAAACTGTCGCTCTTTTTTTTGTTTATAGTGCAAAAAGTAAAAATCGCACAGGTGATCAAATACCACCAAAATAAAGCTCTGTTTGTGGGAAAAAAAGGACGTCAATTTAATTTGGGTACAGCGTCGCATGACCGCGCAATTGTCCGTTAAAGTCACGCAGTGCCGAATAGCAAAATAGGCCCTGGTCTTTGAACAGCCAAATCCTCTGGGGCTTAAGTGGTTAAATCGATGCGTTTAGTCCTTCTTTATGATTTACTGCTGCTCGGGGGCTCTGAGCTTCAGCAAAATGGCAGCCTCCGACAAGAAGAAACAGGAGCAACGCTGGAGGCAATTAATAGCATACACTACGTTTGGTAGCATAATTATTCATCATGTGGAATTTGTGTTCCTTGCTTAAGAACATTATTTTTTATCAGGTTGTAATGGGTAAAGTTCCGCTTTAAGTTTTAGCAGCGAAGTTCCCATCAGTGGGCACATCATGGCTGATGATTGGGGTGCCCTCAGAGCACACATAGCAGGATATGAGTAACATTTGTCCCCAGAACACTTTGCATCTTGAAAAGCTCAGTATTTATTAGTCCAATTAAACCTTCTATTTTATTATTGTAATGCAGTCAAGCTGCCTATACTGTAATAAACATGATTGTGGTTTTGTTTTCTTGTTTACATATCTAAGCATTTTCATATGTAAGCCCTGAAACGTTGTTTACATGCTTTTTTTTTCTTTTCTTTTTTTTTTTTCTTTTATGTACATTGTGCTTTAGCTAGGTTTAAAATATCCTTGGCTAAAGTAGAAGAGTCAGTCCGCTGCTTTCACATCCAAGCAGTGCCTCGGGTCTGACATGCCTTTCTTGCACACTCATGCTCCTTGAGCAGTCCATGGGGGGGGGGGGGGGGGGTGTTGGACTACTGGAGACCTGGACCACTGCGTTGTGTGTTGGGACTCTCCAGAGTGCTGAAGCCAAGGGGATATTAATCACTTTAAGACCGCAAGGATTTCCCCCCTTAATGACCAGGCTATATTTTGCGATTCGGCACTGCGTTACTTTAACTGACAATTGCGTGGTCGTGCGGCGCTGTACCCAAATAAAATCAATGTCCTTTTTTCTCCACAAATAGAGCTTTCTTTTGGTGGTATTTGATCACCTCTGCGATTTTTTATTTTTTGTGCTATAAACAAAAAAAAGCAACAATTTTGAAAGAAAACAAAACAATATTTTTCACATTCTGCTATATGACAAAAAAAATTTAAAAATCTAAATTTTTTTAACATTTTAGGCCAATTTGTTTTCTGCTACATATTTTTGGTAAAAAAAAAAAATCGCAATAAGCGTATTTTGATTAGTTTGGTTATCGCGTCTACTAACTTCGGGAAAGATTTATGTCATTTTTATTGTTTTTTTATTTTTTTTCTTGTAATGTCGGCGATCTGCGATTTTTTGCGGGACTGTTACATTTCGGCAGACAGATGGACACCTAACTGACATTTTTGACACTTTTGGGGGGGACCAGTGACATTACTACAGTAATCAGTGCTAAAAATATTCACTGTTACTGTAATAATGACACTAGCAGGGAAGGGGGTTAACACAGTAAGTGATTAAGGGGTTAAATATGTACCTAGGGGCGTGTTTATAAATGTATGGGGGTGGGGCTTGTGAAATGTTCACAGAGACCTGTGATCATTCCATAGAGAATGGTCAGCTGTGTTTACAACAGCCGACCGTCCTTCTCTCTCAGCGGGGAGCGATCGCTGGGTCAGGCGGCAATTGGAGCTGCCTGACCTGTTCATCAGCTTCTCTGCTGCCGAGTGGGGGCGGGAGTGCACCCCCCAGGCTTCCCGAGCGCGACCGACATAGACCTACGCCGGTTTGCGCAGGAGAGCCACCCTGCCGCAGTAAATAGGCGGGGGGTGGTCAGGAAGTGGTTAAGCATTGCTGCAAAACAAAGGGTTGATTTACTAAAACCGGAGAGTGCAAAATCTGGTGCAGCTGTGCATAGAAACCAATCAGCTTCCAGGTTTTTGCAACAAGCTGAAGTTCGAAGCTGATTGGCTACCATGCAGAGCTGCACCAAATTTTGCACTCTCCAGTTTTAGTAAATCAAACCCAAAGTATGTAAAAAAAACAACAAAACAAATGCATTTTTAGAAGTCTTTATGCAGCCTGAGTGCAGTAAATCAATAAATGTAGGAGGTGTATTTGGGTATTAACCACTTCAGCTCCGGAAGGTTTTACCCCCTTAACCTCCTTAGCGGTATTCCCGAGTGTGGCTCAGGGTGAAATTCCAGTGCCATTAGCGGTAACCCCGCCAGTGGTTTTATATATATATATATATATATAATTTTTTTTTTTTTTAAATGATCAAACTTTTCTTGTTTATAGCGCAAAAAGTAAAAACCGCAGAGGTGATCAAAAAAAATAGCAGAATAAATATTGGCCTAAGAAAGATGAAGAAATTAGATTTTTTTCAAATTTGCATGGGATATTTTTTAGCAGAAAGTAAAAAAAAAATAAAAAAAAAAAAATTATATATATATATATATTGTTTTTAAATTATCAAACTTTTCTTGTTTATAGTGCAAAAAGTAAAAACCGCAGAGGTGATCAAAAACCACCAAAAGAAAGCTCTATTTGTGGGGGGGGGGGGGGGGGGAGGACATTTATTTGGGTACAGTGTTGCATGACTGCGCAATTGTCAGTTGAAATAATGCAGTGGGCAAAAAAATTTAATCTTCTGTTAGTCAAGTGGTTAAAAAAAAAAAAAAAATTGCCCGAAGGAAAAAAAAATGCTGAGAGTTTGGATTTTAGGCACTGCGAGCAAATCTCAAACATTTATTTGGGTACAGTGTTGCATGACTGCGCAATTGTCAGTTGAAATAATGCAGTGCCCAATGAGAGATATATGCTGGAGACACCAGAAATGTTATGGTTTTCTGCAAATTAATGTTTTTTTTTTTTGTTTTTGAAATGTCTTAATTTTATTTTATATTTGTTATGTATGTGAAGAAATGTAATAAAAATATTTAAAATATGAAATAACGCAGTGGCATATCGCAAAAACATTAATCTTACATAAGTCAAATGGTTAAAAAACAAAAAATTGCCTGAGAGTTTGGATTTTAGGCGCTACGAGCAAATCTCAAACATTTATTTGGGTAAATTTATTTTGATACAGTGTTGCATGACAGCGCAATTGTCAGTTGAAATAGCACAGTGCCCAATGAAAGATATATGCAGGAGACACCAAAAAATTTTATGGTTTTGTTCATTTTTTTTTTTTTTGTTTTTGCAATGTCTTATTTTTATTTTATATTTGTTATGTATGTGAAGAAATGTAATAAAAATATTTAAAATATGAAATAACGCAGTGGCATATCGCAAAAACATTAATCTTACATAAGTCAAATGGTTAAAAAACAAAAAATTGCCTGAAGGAAAAAAAAAAATACTGAGAGTTTGGATTTTAGGCGCTATTAGCAAATCTCAAACATTTATTTGGGTAAATTTATTTTGATACAGTGTTGCATGACTGCGCAATTGTCAGTTGAAATAGCACAGTGCCCAATGAAAGATATATGCAGGAGACACCAAAAATTTTATGGTTTTGTGCAAATTGATGTTTTTTTTTTTTTTTGTTCTTGTAATGTCTTTTTTTATTTTTTATTTTAAATTTGTTATGTATGTGAAGAAATGTAATAAAAATATTTAAAAATTTAAAATATGAAATAACGCAGTCGCAAAAACATTAATCTTACGTAAGTCAAATGGTTAAAAAAACAAAAAGAAAATTGCCTGAATAAAAAAAATAAAAAAAATGCTGAGAGTTTGGATTATAGGCGCTATTAGCAAATCTCAAACATTTATTTGGGTAAATTTATTTTGATACAGTGTTGCATGACTGCGCAATTGTCAGTTGAAATAGCACAGTGCCCAATGAAAGATATATGCAGGAGACACCAAAAAATTTTATGGTTTTGTTCATTTTTTTTTTTTTTTTGTTTTTGCAATGTTTTATTTTTATTTTATATTTGTTATGTATGTGAAGAAATGTAATAAAAATATTTAAAATATGAAATAACGCAGTGGCATATCGCAAAAAAATTAATCTTCCGTTAGTCAAGTGGTTAAAAAAAAAAAGAAATTGCCTGAAGGAAAAAAAAATGCTAAAAGTTTGGATTTTTAGGCGCTACGAGCAAATCTCAAACCATTTGCTAACCGTACGTTTATACCATCTCATGTTATTGCTTTATATTTCAGATGCTTATTCAAATTGCGCTTCTTGCTATGGTTTAAAACATTGAATTGATAAATCGTCCACAATCTGAGACACATTAAAAAAAAAAAGAGGACCATTGAGCTCTTTATTCCTTACAGATTATGTACATTAAACAGTACTCCGGGTTTTTTTTTTTTTATTAAAGGAAATGAGCGGTGAGCCAGAAAATGAATGGAAATGTTATACGTGTAATATATGTCTTCCCGGGATTAAAGTCAGTGATTTAATACGATAAACAGAGACTCTATTGCCGGCAGTTATGGTGAAGTGTGGGGTTTTTTTTTTTTTTGGGAAAAAGCTTAGTAGACAATTTGTAATAATCCATCTTGGTAAAAGTAAGGATAGTTGCTATAGCGGTTGACATTTTTAGAACGGTAGTCGATGACTTTAGCTATAAGAAGGTTGTTACCTTATAAAAATACCTTTGCTTGGCATACAGTTTGCTTCTGAAACAAAATACACCCAATGTACCGGGAGTTCCGAGTACTTTGCCTAGAGCATGTTAGGAGGATAAGTAAAAATAAGTACATGGGGAAAAAAAAAATGATACAGTAAGTTGTAAACAAAGTATTAGAGGTAGAGTAGGGGTGAGCACAAATTTCCCTAAAAATAAGGAGATTTCCTTATTTCAGAATTCCACTTTGGGAAAATGCATTGAAGTCAGTGGGGAAAGCGAAGATTTAAAAGGTCTCCCTCCCTCATATCAAATTGCAGAGGCACACCTAGGGTCTCCAGCGCTCCTTGGCGAGGAGCTGTATCGGCGCCCCCCCCAGAGAGAAAGAGGGGTTGACAGAAAGAGAGAGGGGGTTTGATAGAGAGAGACGGGGGGGGGGGGTTGAGAGAGAGAGGGGGTGACAAAGAGAGGGGGTGACAGAGAGAGAGAGAGGGGGTGACAGAGAGAGAAAGAGAAGGGGGTGACAGAGAGAGAGAGGGGGGCGATAGAGAGAGGGTGGGTGACAGAGGGGGGAGAGAGAGGGGTGGCACAGAGAGAGGGGGGGGTGACAGAGGGGGAGGGAGAGGGGTGGCACAGAGAGAGGGGGGGTTGACAAGGAGAGAGGGGGGTTACAGGGAGAGAGAGAGGGGTGACAGGGAGAGTGGGGGTGACAGGGAGAGAGGGGGGTAACAGAGAGAGAGAGGGGTGATAGGGAGAGAGAGGGGATGACAGGGAGAGAGAGGGGGTGACAGAGAATGAGGGGGTGACAGGGAGAGAGAGGGGGGTGACAGGGAGAGAGGGGGGTGACAGGGAAAGAGAGGGGGGTGACAGGGAGAGAGGGGGGCGACAGAGAGAGAGAAGGGGTGACAGGGAGAGAAAGGGGGAGTGACAGGGAGAGAGGGGGTGACTGGGAGTGAGGGGGGTGACAGGGAGAGAGAGGGGTCCTCTGGTCAGCTTGTCCTGGGATCACAGAGGAGGTTGAAGGTGCTGAGCGGCGGTACACTCTCCTCTGACAGCCTGAGTCAGTACAATCCCCAGCCTGCTGCCGCTGGAGCCGATTGATGATGGCACGGTCATGTGACCGCTGACCGGCCTTGTGTGGGCTGAGACAGAGATTCAAAGAGCCCAGACTGACGCTGGGAGTGGACAAAGGGCGCCATAGCTGTACATCGGCTGCAATAAGTGGCTGTACCGAGGTGATGCCTGCAGCTAGAGAAATCACCCTGGTACCATTTTTTAGAGCCGCCGGTCGGCTTTTAGGCGGTAACGACCAGGAGCCACCCGATCATTACCCCAGTGATCGGGAGGGGACGCCCCCCCCACCTCCTACCGCCTTCTGCGGCTCTGCTCGGGTCTCCCGTCCCACTGGGAAACCCGAGCAACCAGCCGGCGCATCCGCCAGCTAGTTGGAGTCCCGCCGGAGGCGGCGTCCAAGACGTCACGTCCGGGTTACTCGGCTGCTAAAGGCGCCGAATTTAAAAAGTTACAGTATTCAAAAATGCTGTTTTTGGCATTTTGAATTGCAGTGGAGGGGTTTGGGGTCTTTTAGACCCCCGATCCCTCCATAAAGAGTACCTGTCACTGCCTATTGCTAACATAAGGGATGTTTACATTGCTTGTGACAGCAATAAAAGTGATCAGATTTTTTTTTTTTTTTAAAAAAACCTGTGATAAAATGTAAAAAATAAATAGGAAAAAAAAATAAAAATTGTAACTGCCCTCACTCCCTCAGTTCTCCCCAAGCGCCAGAGTAGGGAATGCGCCCAGCGTCACACTAGTGCACAATAGAATGAAGCCGCCAAACCGAGAGAGCGTCAGGGCAGCCTCCACATATGTACACAGACGGTCACCCACGTGACGGGACGCTGGCGCCACAGAGTGACGTCATATCCCGCACGGGAATGCGTGGCGCCGATGCGCTGCAGCCGTCAACCAGCCCCCCAGACGAGGCCCCGCCCAAAAGGGTCAGGGGGAGAGGGAGAGGGGGAGGAACAGGGAGCTGTCGGAGCCCATCGCAGTTCCCAGGAAGGACACAACCCCGGTGCAACTAGCAACCCCGATGACATGTAATCAGCATAAATAATAATACAATACGGTAAAAAATGAGCTAAAGAATAACTCAGCAAAAATGGGTATCATAGAACGATAGTATGAAGGGTATGCATGCAGCAATGAAAAATTGGATGAAATAAAAAGTAATATAGAAGTAACGCTGGTGACCCACACCTCCATCCCTAAATCAATGTACAATTATGGGGGAGAGGGAAATTGGGACTTTATATGAGCCTCCTGACCATGACCAACAGAGTCTCCATCCCTATTGCATGAAAGCAAAAAACAAAAGCAAGGTTGGGACTTTATATGAGGTGTGACCAGCAACAAGGTAGACATAAATATATAATGAGAGGGACCCAAGGATAATGTAAAATCGTATATTTATTGACGGTGGATTCTATTTATCATCATTAGTCATTTAGGTCAACATTGGATCATTCAGAGATCCTCACTGAACTTCTGGAGAGAGTTTGCTGCACTGAAAGTAAAGGGGCTGAATAATTTTGCACGCCCAATTTTTCAGTTTTTTCTTTGTTAAAAAAGTTTGAAATATCCAATAAATTTCGTTCCAATTCATGATTGTGTCCCACTTGTTGATTCTTCACAAAAAATTACAGTTTTATATCTTTATGTTTGAAGCCTGAAATGTGGCAAAAGGTCGCAAAGTTCAAGGCGGCCGAATACTTTTGCAAAGCACTGTATATATATAATGTTTGGGGGTTCTAAGTAATTTTCAAGCAAAAAATACCGATTTTAACTTGTGAGCAACAAGTGTCAGAAATGTCCTTAATTGGATATATATGTGTAGCACTGCCAACCCGCAGGGACTGCTGGATATTGACTCTGTGGGCTCCCCTGGTTACCAGCACACGGTTATAAGTAGATAAAGTTCCTGGATCCCTCCTTGCTCCTGTTGGCTCTTCACAGACGTAAACAGTCTAGGGGTGTTGTTTTTTGTTGTTGTTTATTTTGTAATTGGGATAGGAGAAGGGAATGTGGGATACTCCAACTCAACTATTCACGTAGATGAGGACTTCTATCTTCAGAACTTGCTCTCTTTACTCTCTGACAAGACGACTTGGTGAACGATATCTTATCTTTAGGACATTCTCACTAGCATCCCCTTTCAGCTGACAACCCTCCTCTGACTATCTTAGGAGCAGGGGTGCCCCCCTCAGGTCAGGCCCCTTGACACGAATTTCTGTACTCACTGTACTGCAGAGACAGATCCTCCAGTGTCTCCCCTCTGTCAGCTTCTCTGGAACTTTGGGTTCAGCTCCTCTCTGCTACTCTTCCGGCCCTCAGGATGACCCCCTGAGGCCGCATGGCACCTTTACAGAGGAGGAGGCAGCCGCCCCCTCCCTCCGGGACTCCGCTCTCCAAGGAAAGACCTCGAGCACATGTGTTCCTGGCTTTTATACAGTATCCCAACATGCACCGAGGCGACCTGCCCTCTACAAATCATCAGGATTGTATGAAAAGCCTATGCACCCATTCGTCAGGTTTCCTCCCACTGTCCAACTGGTGTGGCAATGATCCGGGACACTGACTGGTGACTGTATGTTAAAATATATAAAAAAAAAAAAATTATTAAATTTTTTTTTTTCGTTTTCTTACGTTTTTTTTTTTTTTTTTACCACACTGTGACCAGAGCAATGCAGTATTATCATAATAACAATGTACTACTCTGGGGAAGTGATCAGGATTTTTTTTTTTTTTACACATGAATTTCACTGGTTTAGGGAACCATTTTTACTAAATGAAACTGGTACATTCAGTGTCTTTTTATGCGATTAGCTGTAATTGGTCACAGCTAATCACACGGTTCAGATGGGTTGTGATTGCTTCATGCACCCTATGTTTGGGGAATTCCAGTTTAACCACTTCAGCTCTGGAAGATTTATCCCCCTTCATGGCCAGGCCATTTTTTTCAATACGGCACTGCGTTACTTTAAGTGACGATTGCGCGGTCGTGTGATGCTGTAATGTCCTTTTTTCCCCACAAATAGAGCTTTCTTTTGGTGGTATTTAACCTCCCCCCGCCCGCGCAATAGCTGAATGACAGCTACAGCGCGGACCTAAATTGCCGGGAGGGCGTACAATGACGTCCTCCTGTGTGATAGCGGCCTGCGTGCTCCCTGCGCACCCGGCTCCCGGCTCGCTCTGTGATCCCGCCCCCTTACCACGTGATCAGCTGTCAGTCAATGACAGCTGATCATATGAAGAAAACAGCAGCCCGCGATCAGTTGTTTTTTTTTTTTCTCCTCACACTGTCAGTGTGAGGAGAAAAAAAAAAACGATCGCCGGCTGCTGTCAGAAGGACATCAGTCCCGAAGAGGAAAGGATTTTTTTGTGCCCCCAGTGCCACCCACCAGTGCCCACCAGTGCTACCTACCAGTGCCAACCAGCACCACCTACCAGTGCCCACCAGTGCTACCTACCAGTGCCAACCAGCACCACCTACCAGTGCCCACCAGGGCTACCTACCAGTGCCCACCAGCGCCACCTACCAGTGCCCCCTATCAGTGCCAATCAGTGCCCCATCAAAAGTGTCACCTACCAGTGCCTATCATTGCCCATCAGTGCCACCCATCAGTGCCACCTATTAGTGCCCATCAGTGTCCATGAGTTCAGCCTATTAGTGCCCTTCAGCGCCACCTACCAGTGCCCTTCAGTGCCGCCCATCAGTGCCCATCGGTTCCACACTCGCCATGCCTCTTACTAAATACCTTGGACTATCTACTTCTCAAAAGGGATCATTTGGGGGATATCTGTACTTTCCTGGTATTTTCGGGCCACAAGAAATTAGATCAGTACGTCAGTACATCAGGATTGATCGATTTTCAGATATACAGTAACTCACAAAAGTGAGTACACCCCTCACATCTTTGTAAATATTTTATTATATCTTTTCATGTGACAACACTGAAGAAATGACACTTTGCTACAATGTAAAGTAGTGAGTGTACAGCTTGTATAACAGTGTAAATTTGCTGTCCCCTCAAAATAACTCAAAACACAGCCATTAATGTCTAAACCGCTGGCAACAAAAGTGAGTACACCCCTAAGTAAAAATGTATAAATTGGGCCCAATTAGCCATTTTTCCTCCCCGGTGTCATGTGACTCGTTAGTGTTACAAGGTCTCAGGTGTGAATGATGAGCAGGTGTGTTAAATTTGATGTTATCGCTCTCACTCTCTCATACTGATCACTGGAAGTTCAACATGGCACCTCAATGCAAAGAACTCTCTGAGGATCTGAAAAAAAGAATTGTTGCTCTACATAAAGATGGCCTAGGCTAAGAGAAAATTGCCAAGACCCTGAAACTGAGCTGCAGCAAGGTGGCCAAGACCATACAGCGGTTTAACAGGACAGGTTCCACTCAGAACAGGCTTCACTATGGTCGACAAAAAAAGTTGACTGCACGTGCTCAGCATCATATCTAGAGGTTGTCTTTGGGAAATAGACGTATGAGTGATGCCAGCATTGCTGCAGAGGTTGAAGGGGTGGGGGTGGGGGGGGGGGTCAGCCTGTCAGTACTCAGACCATACGCCGCACACTGCATCAAATTGGTCTGCATGGCTGTCATCCCAGAAGGAAGTCTCTTCTAAAGATGATGCACAAGAAAGCCCAGAAATAGTTTGCTGAAGACAAGCAGAGTAAGGACATGGATTACTGGAACCATGTCCTGTGGTCTGATGAGACCAAGATAAACTTATTTGGTTCAGATGGTGTCAAGCGTGTGTAGTGGCAACCAGGTGAGGAGTACAAAGACAAGTGTGTCTTGCCTACAGTCAAGCATGGTGGTGGGAGTGTCATGGTCTGGGGCTGCATGAGTGCTGCCGACACTGGGGAGCTACAGTTCATTGAGGGAACCATGAATGCCAACATGTGCTGTGATATACTGAAGCAGAGCATGATCCCCCTCCCTTCAGAGACTGGGCCGCAGGGCAGTATTCCAACATGATAACGACCCCAAACACACCTCCAAGACAACCACTGCCTTGCTAAGGGAGCTGAGGGTAAAGGTGATGGACTGGCCAAGCATGTCTCCAGACCTAAACCCTATTGAGCATCTGTGGAGAATCCTCAAAACGGAAGGTGGAGGAGCGCAAGGGCCGGTTCACACTTGTGCGATGCGGGAAGGCTGCGAATTTGCAGCCTGTTCCCGCATCACACCCGCACATCTGGCAGTTCACACTGCCCCCATACGCTGGGGGTGTCAATTAAATGTTAACGACACCCCCAGTTTGATCGCATATCGCAGTGCGATCTGACAGTTCGCACAGGATCGGATTGCACAAGTGTGAACCACTGTGCGATCCGTTTCTGATGCGGCTGAAAAAAAGGGTCATGTGCGTGTTTGGTGCGGATATAGTGCGAATTCAGCCATACAAAGTGTATGGCTGAATTCACATCCGCACATCAGATCGCATGTAATGAAGGAGCAGTTCGCTCCGAATTACATGCGATCACCGCAGCCGCAATAATGTGAACCGGCACTAACATCCACCAGCTCTGTGATATTGTCATGGAGGAGTGGAAGAGGATTCCAGTGACAACCTGTGAAGCTCTGGTGAACTCCATGCCCAAGAGGGTTAAGGCAGTGCTGGAAAATAATGGTGGCTACACAAAATATTGACACTTTGGGCCCACTTTGGACATTTTCACTTAGGGGTGTACTCACTTTTGTTGCCAGCGGTTTAGACATTAATGGCTGTGTGTTGAGTTATTTTGAGGGGACAGCAAATTTACACTGTTATACAAGCTATACACTTACTACTTTACATTATAGCAAAGTGTCATTTCTTCAGTGTTGTCACATGAAAAGATAGAATAAAATATTTCCAAAAATGTGAGGGGTGTACTCACTTTTGTGAGATACTGTATACCATCGTTTGTGGACTCTATACCTTTCCTACAGATTAAATAATATACACTGATTTGGGTTATTTTGACCAAGGAAATGTAGCAGAATACATGTTAACTTAAATTTATGAGGAAAGACTTTTTATTTACAAAATTTTATAAAAGAAACAAAAAAAAAAATGCCTTTTCTTTCTAAATATTCATTCTTTTTTTGTTTACTTAAAAAAAAACAGTGGCCATTAAATACCACCAAAGCTCTATTTGTGTGGAAAAAAAATAAAATAAAATTTGTATGGGTAAAGATTTTCATGACCGTGCAATTGTTATTCAAAATGCAACAGCGCTGAAAGCTGAAAATTGGCCAGGGCAGGAAGGGGATGAAAGTGCCCGGTATTTAACCACTTGCCGACCGCCGCATGACTATTTACTGCGGCAGTCAGCCCCGTACAGGCAAAGTGACGTAGTACTACGTCGCTCGCCTACGATCCTCTAGGGGGCCGGAGGCACGCTCGCACTCCCGCCCCCGCTCGTTCAGGGCCATCCCCGCGCGAGTGACCGGCGGTTCCGATGTCCGCCGGTCATCCGCGATCTCTCGGTGCCGAGGGAGAAAGGCAGACGGCTGATGTAAACAAAGCCGCCTGTCATTCTCCCTGATGTAACAGAAGAGACTACACGATCCTACTATGTAGGATCGTATGTCTCTGTGGTTACATCACTAGCCACGCCCCTTTAAAGTTAGAAGCACGCCCCTAGGGCAGTGATGGCAAACCTTGGCACCCCAGATGTTTTGGAACTACATTTCCCATGATGCTCATACACTCTGCAGTGTAGTTGAGCATCATGGGAAATCTGGGGTGCCAAGGCTCCCCATCACTGCCCTAGGGTCACATTTAACCCCTTGATCACTAATAAAGTTAACCCCTTCCCTGCCAGTGTCATTTTTACAGTAACAGTGCATATGTATAGCACTGATTACTGTAGTAATGTCACTGGTAACCCCAAAAGTGTCAAAAATGTCAGTCAAGGGTCCGATCTGTCTGCCGCAATGTCGCAGTCCCACAAAAAAAAATCGCAGATCGCCGCCATTACTCGTTAAAAAAAAAAAAATGACAAAAATCGTTCCCTTAGTTAGTAAGCGCAATAACTTTTGCGCAAACCAATCAAAATACGCTTATTGCGATTTTTTTTAACAAACATATGTAGCAGAAAACAAATTGGCCTAAAATGTTAAAAAATTTAGATTTTTACATTTTTTTGGGGGGGAATTTCATATAAAAAATGTGAAGAATATTGTTATTTTTGCAAAATTGTCGCTCTTTTTTTGTTTATAGCGCATGATCAAAAAATCGCACAGGTGATCAAATACCACCAAAAGAAAGCTCTGTTTGTGGGAAAAAAAGGACGTCCAATTTGTTTAGGTACAGCATCGCACGACCGCGCAATTGTCAGTTAAAGTCGCACAGTGCCGAATCGCAAAAAGTGGCCTGGACGTAAGACAGCAAAATCCTCCGGTGGTAAAGTGGTTAAATACCACCAAAGCTCTATTTGTGATGAAAAAAAAAAAAGATAAAAATTTTTTATGGGTAAAGATTTTCATGACCGCGCAATTGTTATTCAAAATGCAACAGCGCTGAAAGCTGAAAATTTGCCAGGGCAGGAAGGGGGTGAAAGTGCCCGGTATTAAAGCAGTTAATAAACAAAATTAAGAGTTCCTACTTTGAAAATTTGCTGAAATAAATCCACTTATTCCTAATAATGAGAAGTAGATAATTTCCAGCTATTTAAGCAAAGAGGGAAACTGTAAATTCAGTTCTATTTTTAGCATCGGCTCTGGTCCGCGGTTACGTACGTGTATTTCCAATTATTGCACATTTTTATTCCCCCTCTTCTAGTGTTTGGGTTGTGCTCGTGAAAAAAGCAGACTTTTTCGGGCCAAGTTCACCTTTCACTGGATATGGTTGTAAACTATAAAACTGTGTCTGAGTTTGACTTCCAGTTTATTAATCCCGTTTTTAGGGTATGACATTATTGGAAAAAAATTTCAAAGAGAAACCATAATTTATAAAGGCTTAAAAAGTACTAATGAACTTTTTATTTTTTTATTTTTATTGCACAAACTGTTCCATGGTTCACTTCAGTCCAGCCCATGTAAAATGAGACGACTTTTGGTAGGAAAAAATGTTACAATTTCTGCCATAATTGTATTCTCCAAAAATAGATGAAATAGAAATACTTTAAAAGGTGTGTATAGATTTCCTTTTTGTTTTGAGCCGTCGTTTTTTTTTTTTTTTTTTTTATACTCTCTAACCACTTACCCTTCGGAAGGTTTACCCCCCTTCATGTCATGACCAGGCCATTTTTTTGCTTCTTTAACTGACAATTGCACAACGCTGTACCCAAATAAAATGTATGCCCTTCCCCCCCCCCCCCCCCCCACAAATAGAGCTTTCCTATGGAGGTATTTGATCACCTCTGTGATTTTTTTTTTTTTTTTTTTTTTTGCGCTATAAACAAAAAAAAGAGCGACAATACTGAAAAAAAATTTTTTTTTTTTATTTTCTGCTATAAAATACATTCTATAAAAGTTATTAGTTTTTGCGCTATAAACAAAAAAAGACTGACAATTTTGAAAAAAAAAAAAATATACAATATTTTTTTTACTTTCTGCTATAAAACATTTTCAATAAAAAATGTAAAAAATCAAATTTCTTCATCAATTTAGGCCAATATATATTTTGCTACATATTTTTGGTGAAAAAAAAAATCCCAATAAGCGTTTATTGATTGGTTTGCACAGAAGTTATAGCATCTACAAACTATAAGCTATTTTTATTGATTTATTTATTTAATATTCAATGTTTGAGACCATAGCGAG
Organism: Pelophylax lessonae; assembly: GCF_965119305.1. Lineage (NCBI taxonomy): Eukaryota > Metazoa > Chordata > Amphibia > Anura > Ranidae > Pelophylax > Pelophylax lessonae. The sequence continues at coordinate 36,748,072 of NC_138772.1, forward strand.
AAGTGCGATGTGAATAGACATCTTAAATAAAAAAGCAACAAGGTGAGATGGTATAATAAACAAACAGTTAGCAAAAAGTTTGAGATTTGCACGTAGCGCTTAAAATCCAAACTCTCAGCATTTTTTTTTTTATACTCTCTAACCACTGGAAGGTTTTCTCCCTTAAAGCGGAGTTCCACCCTGGAATTTTTTTTTTTTTAAATATCCCGGGACAGTCAGGGTTAGTGCATTCCACAATGGATAGCCTCTGATCTGTCCCGGGTAGCACTTACCTTTTAGGAGAAATACTTACCTTTAAAAAGTCTTGTCCAGCGCTGCCATCTCAGGTGTGGGCAGCTTGAAGCCAGCGCAATCCTCTTCGGAGTCCTCTTCCGCCTTCTTCGGTCCCACGATGCCCTGCGCCGGCCCCGCCGTCACTTCCGGGCGCACGCGTAATCCCTCCACAGCTTCTGGGCATGCCCAGAAGCTGTTTAGAAGGGGATGACGCGCGCGCCCCGGAACTGACGTCGGGGCCGGTGCAGGCGCAATGATTCCTGGGAGCGATGACGTTCAGCTCCCAGGAATCATTGCAGAGCCAGGAAGTGACGACAGGCCGCGGCCGAGGAAGGAGGAAGAAGGAAGTAAGGTAAGTATTTTTTCTTCGCTACGAGGTAAGTAAAAAAAAAAAAAATGCGATTAGCCATTTGTTTTTCAGGTGACCCGGAGCGAGAAGATGGAGGTAAGTATAAAATTAGGGTGGAACTCCACTTTAATGACCAGGCCATTTTTTGCAACACTGCACTGACAATTGCACAGTCTAAGGCTTCTTTCACACGGTCCGCCTCCGCAGGCGGATCCGTGTTGCTCAGCGGGGATCGATCCGCGATCCCCGCTGAGCCGGGCGGAAGACAGCTCCGTCTCCGCTTGCAGAGCGGAGAGGGAGGTGTCTCAGCACCCGCTGCCCTCTATGGGGTATCGGAGGAGAGCGGACCGCTTGTCCGCTCTCATCAGATCCGCTCCGCTCCGATTACTGAACGGATGGAAAAATAGGGTTTCCATCCGTCCAGATTTCAGCACAGGATCGGATGCGGATGGCAGCGGGTGTCAGCGGAGGTGTCTCCGCTGACACCCGCTGCCCCATAGAGCTGCATGGAGGATCCGATCAGATCCGCCTAAAAAACTGACAGGCGGATCTGATCGGACCGCCCGTGTGAAAGAGCCCTAAGAGTACCTTTGGAAAAAAAAAAGAAAAAAAAATTTTTTTTTACATGTTCGAAAATATCAGCAGATATCGGCCGATACCGATATCCGATGACCAAAATATCGGTATCGGCATTAAAAAAACGATATTGGTTGATCACTAATAAAAGGCCACTGTGTTATAGAGGGAACTGTGATGTGAAGAACACTGCAATGTAAAGGGGAACTGCAATGCGAGGGGGACTGCAATGTAAAGGGGTACTCCAATATAAAGGGGGGCTGTGATGTAAAGCGGGGATGTGATGTGAAGGGGGCTGAGGACACTGATGTACAGGAGGAGGGGGGGGGAGAGGGGGGCTGTGATGTAAAGGGGGGCTGTGATGTGTTATAGTGCAAACACTTCATTTACACTTGATTATTTCAGGTATTCCTGGGTCAGCATATTTATAGTAGAACTTAACGCAGCAATTTTTTTCTATTTTAGATAGAGTAAGGGAAGGTTATCACCCCTGTCATTTTTTTTTTTTTTTTTTGCCATCTGTGTCCAATTGCGGAGATTTCCCTTCACTTCCTGTCCCATAGCCAAACAGGAAGTGAGAGGAAATCTCTGCAAATTAAAGGAATTCCTTGGGGACCCCTCAGCTTACCAGAACTAGTGTCCCCATTGGAAGATTTCCCCTTACTTTCTGGGGACAACCCAAAATTTGGGATTTTCCTTCATTTTTAATAAACATGGTAAAAAGGACAAATAGAAAGGATGAATCTCCCTAACGGGGGCACAGACAGCAATGAAAGCTGACAGGGGTTCTAATCCCTCTCTACTCACTCCAACACTCGAAAATAAGTTTTGACTTTAGCTATACTTTAAGTCCCAAATATATTGTGTATTGTTCTTGATTTAAAAACTATCCTGTTTGTTGCAAAATCTCTGCCAGCAATATGAAATAGTTCCCTTTTCCTCACAGCAGAGCCAATGAGTGCCAAAAGCCTGTAAGTGTTTGGTGGTGTGTTAGAAATTAAAGAGCGTTACAAAAAATCCCCAGCATCCCATCCATCTAGTTAGCACTATAAACCTAGTTCCCAACATCTAGATTAAAAAAAACAGAGGTTTTCTTGCACATGTTTGCAAATATGTGCGAAATCACACTGCTGTGCCAAAGCTCCCCTCCAAGTGTGATCCTAAAATTGTACAGGCGGTCAACCTGGGACATGTATATCTTAATGAATAAATTGAGAGCAGGCTTACCTTTAAGAAAGCCCCAACCGCCTTAAAAGTCCAGGAAAACACCAGAAGCCCAGACTAGTTTCAGGCAGCCAAACACATCCAACAAAGAATATAATGGCAGATGTTCCTGGCTATTTATGACTAGCAGAGGAAAGGTGGACATGGATGGGCAAAGCCAACAAACGCAAAGCCAACACCAGTTGACCTAGCTGGTCCACAAAGGTTCAGCACCCAAACCCCAAAAGCCTCCTGGCATTGGCATAATAATTCAGTCAGTTCTTGGGCTGACAAGAAGCGAACAGAGTGACACAGAGATGAGCTCATTGTTGTGCTGTTTCTTCATCACTGTCCAGCATACTTCCCAACCGTCCTGGATTGGCCGGACCTGTCCCGGGATTTCAAGTAAATCTCGGTGTCCCACAAATCTGGGCTGAGTCCTGCAGCAGAGCCAGTGCACTGGGCTCCACTAATCCCCCAGACTTGTTTCAGACAGTCAAAGACCCTGAATTTTACCACATCCAACAAAGAAAATAGGAAGTCAACAAACGCAAAGTCAACACCAGTTGACCTAGCTGGTCTACAAAGGTTCAGCACCCAAACCCCAAAAGCCTCCTGGCATTGGCATAAGAATTCAATCAATTCATGGGCTGACAAGAGACAGAGTGACACAGAGATGAGCTCATCCTTGTGCTGTTTCTTCTACACTGTCCAGCATACCTCCCAACCGTCCTGGATTGGCCGGGACTGTCCCGGGATTTCAAGTAAATCTCGGTGTCCCACGAATCTGGGATGAGTCCCGCAGCAGACCCATTGCACTGGGCTCCACTAATCCCCCAGACTTGTTTTAGACAGCCAAAGACCCTGAATTTGACCACATCGGCAAATCAAAGAATGGCAGATCTTCCTGGCTATTTATGACTAGCAGAGGAAAGGTGGACATGGAAGTTAACAAACGTCAAGTCAACACCAGTTGACCCAGCTGGTCCGCAAAGGTTCAGCACCCAAACCCCAAAAGCCTCCTGGCATTGGCATACATTCAGCACCAGTGGTGAAGATGCAGGAACCCAGTCTCAACTTACTTTTTGCATTGGGCCTTTTTATATAAGTAACAGAAGTCATGCCTCTTCATCTTGCCTTCTCGCTCTTAACAACCGTCTATGGCAGGATTTCTCAACCAGTGTTCTATGGAATCGCACTTTGAAAATCGCAGATGGCAACGCTCGTTTCCACTACACATAGTGTGAATGGGGCCTCAATTGTGCTCCTTGACAACATTGTTGCAGCATGATGTTACAATATCCTGTGGGGTCCTTCCCTTGTTGTCAGAAACCAGAGACCTGTCCCTCTATTGCTGCCCCGCTAGAGTTCAGGTTTCTGAAAATGTTGGCCAGACATGCACTGGCAGTTATCAAAGACACAAATAAATGACGATGTGTAATTAAGATTACATAATTGAAATCATTTTAACCACTTACGCCCCGGAAGATTTTACCCCCTTCCTGACCAGGATTTTTTTTGCGTTTCTTTACTGCGTGAATTTAACGGACAATTGCGCGGTCGTGCGACGCTGTACTTAAACGAATTTGACGTCCTTTTTTTCCCACAAACTTTCTTTTGGTGGTATTTGATCACCTGTGTGATTTTTACTTTTTGCACTATAAACAAAAAAAAGAGCGTAAATTTTGCAAAAATAACAATATTTTTCAAAATTTTTTATATGAAATTCCCCCCCAAAAAAATGTAAAAATCAAAATTTTTTAACATTTTTGGCCAATTTGTTTTATGCTACATATGTTTGGTAAAAAAAAATTGCAAAAAGCGTATTTTGATTGGTTTGCGCAAAAGTTATTGCGTTTACTAACTAAGGGAAAGATTTTGGTCATTTTTGGTGGGTTTTTTTAACGCGTAATGGCGGCGATCTGCGATTATTTTGCGGTACTGCGACATTGCGGTGGACAGATCGGACCCTTGACTGACATTTTTGACACTTTTGGGGGTACCAGTGACATTACTACAGTAATCAGTGCTATACATATGCACTGTTACTGTAAAAATGACACTGGCAGGGAAGGGGTTAACTTTATTGGGGAGGGAGGGGTTAAGTGTGTCCCTAGGGGCGTGCTTTTTACTGTGATTGGCTGTGGCTACTAGTGTAGGAACAGTGATCAACGGTCCTACATAGTAGAACCGTATGATCACTGTTTCTACACAGGGGATAATGACAGGCGGCTTTGTTTACATCAGCCGCCTGACTTTCTCCCTCTGTACCAACGATCGGCGAGTGACCGGCAGACATCGGGTCCGCCGGTCACACGCACTGACTTCCCTGTGAACGAGCCGCGGCGGGCGCGCCCGCCCGCTATTGGCTCACAAGGAAGTGACAGGCAAGCGACGTAGATCTACATCACTTTGCCTGGCCGGGGCTGACCGCCGCAGTAAATAGTCGTGCGGCGGTCGGCAACCGGTTAAATATAAGCAGCATCAGTGCCTAAATGGGACCTATAATCAGCACATCGCAGTCCCTGTACAGCAGGGCTGGAGTGTGAGAGGAAGAAGCAGCATAAGAATTCAATCAGTTAATGGGCTGACAAGAAGCATGCTGATAGGAGAGGAGAGCAGAGTGACACAGAGATGAGCTCATCATCGTGCTGTTTCTTTTTCACTGTCCAGCATACCTCCCAACCATCCTGGATTGGATGCGACTGTCCCGGGATTTCAAGTAAATCTCAGTGTCTGGACTGAGTCCCGCAGCAGAGCTAGTGCACTGGGCTCCACTAATCCACCCAGCTTTGTGCCGCGCTGCAGCTGTCAGACTGAGGCTCACTCAGTGCCCAACAGCACAGTCCCCTGTCTCCCTGGCCCACCCATCAGCTCGTCCACCCACTGTACATTCCGTACAAGGAGGGAGGAGGAGATAGGCTAGGTTTGCTTAAACTCCTCCCCATGTCCCACTGTGGGAAGGGGTTGTGTGGGTGGGAGATTTTAAAGCAGCCAGTGCTCCTGATGTCTGCCTAAGCTTCTGGAGACAATCCAGCCTCAGGTGATTGAACTCTCCCCTCTGTCTCTTCCTTCCATGTGTCATAGTGTTCCTGCTGTCTATGTGCCATAGTGATCCTGCCTTCCATGTGCCATAGAGGTCCTGCCTTCCATGTGCCCTAGTGTTCTTACCTTACATGTGACATAGTGAATTTTCCTTCCTGCCTTCCATGTGCCATGGCAATCCTTCCTTCCTACCTTCCATGTGCCTTAGTGATCCTGCCTTCCATTTGCCACTGTGATCCTTCCTGCCTGCCATATGCCATAGTGATCCTTCCTTCCTGCCTTCTATGTACCATAGTGATTCTTCCTACCTTCCATGTGCCATAGTAATAATTTCTCCCTTCCATGTGCCATAGTGATCCTTTCTGCTTTCCAGGTTTCATAGTGATCTTTCCTTTCTGCCTTCCATATGCCATAGTGATCCTTCCTTCCTGCCTTCCATGCATCATAGTGATCCTTCCTTCCTGCCTTCCATGTGCCATAGTGATCCTTCTTGCCTGCCATGTGCCATAGTAATCCGTCCTTCCTGCCTTCAATGCACCATAGTGATCCTTCCTGCCTTCCATGTGCCATAGTGATCCTTCCTGCCTTCAATGTACCATAGTGATCCTTCCTGCCTGCCATGTGCCATATTAATCCTTGCTTTCTGCCTTCCATGTGTCATAGTAATCCTTCCTGCCTTCCATGTGCCATAGTGATCCTTCCTTTCTGCCTTCCATCTGTCATAGTGATCCTTCCTGCCTTCAATGTAATATGGTGATCCTCCCCGCCTTCCATGTGTCATGGTGATCCTTTCTTCCTGCCTTCCATGTGTCATAGTAATCCTTCCTGCCTTCCATGTACCATAGTGATCCTCCCTTCCTGCCTTCCATGTACCATAGTGATCCTCCCTGCCTTCCATGTGCCATAGTGATCAATATGTCATGCCTTTCATGAGCCATAGAGATCCTTCCTTCCTGCCTTCCATGTACTATAGTGATCCTTCCTGCCTTCAATGTGTCATAGTGATCCTTCCTGCCTTCTATGTACCATAGTGATCCTTCCTGCCTTCCATGTACCATAGTGATTCTTCCTTCCATGTACCTTTTCAGTACAGATTACACAGTCATGGTCCACTGTTGTCACCATCCGCCCTGAGATATGCCGTGCAGCCATCACTGGAGAGAATGTAGACATGAGGTGGCTGCAAAGAGGCTGCAGGAGATCAGCTGCACTGATATGCAACAAAGTAGCGAAACAATATTTGAATCCAAAAGAAAATTATCCAGTTAGAGTTTACAGATACTTTAAAGTGACACTAAACAGTATCCTTAATCTCCAAAACTAATCCATACATATCTGCTACTTAAAATGGATCTAAATGCAGAAGGTTTTTCTTTTTTTTTTACCTTAATGCATTCTTTGCATTAAGGTAAAAAACCTTCTTTGTCCATTGGCTCCCATTGCTTTCAATCACAGCCAGTGAGCAGGGAGCGGAGGGGAGGAGCTGAGCCCTGTGTGTCTGTAGATGCAGGCAGCGTGGCTTGGGAGCGAGTCCGCATGAGTGCTCCCATAGCAAGCAGCTTGCTATAGGGACACTCAGCGGGGGCTTGACCCAAGAAGAGGAGGATTGGGGCTGGTCTGTGCAAAACCATTGCAGAGCAGGTAATATAAAAAATAAAAAAATATAGCTTTACAATCTCTTTATTGATCCTATGAAGGCTTTATCCTGGTGCTGAATAGCAAAAAAAATGCTCAGGTCATGAAGGGGTTAAAACCTTCTAGAGGTCAAGGGGTTAATGACTTACTTTGCTGGTCTTCCTTCTCTCTTTTTTGATGCAAATGTAACAAGTGAAAGGAAAGCTCAGAAGTCAGTCTTCTATGGGCACAAGATCCGCAAAGAGTCAGATGGGGTCAGGCCATACAGAACTTTCCCGGCTACACTCCTTGGTGCCGCCTTATTTATTGGTGTTTTAAAATGTCTCTGGAACCCGTCTGATGGCAGCGGGATGTGATATAACACTGGGCACAGCTCTAATCTCCCTGCCAGTAATAATGGTGTAATCATCTCACCTAGAGGAACAACTGAGAGAGTGGGCACTGCCCACAATTATCATGGCTGCCAAGCCTGACACATTATTACATTCCAGAACTGAAATGGCAGCTGATGCCAATGTAATTCAATATCCTGCCATATTATTTCACAGACTATGGCAGAAACTGGCAGAGAGACAGCAAGAAAATAACTCTGCAAGAAAAATTGTGCACACGTGTCCGACCCGTCCTCATTATCTTCAGTGTAATACCGAGACTGCACAC
>NC_138772.1:36758312-36918312 GCF_965119305.1 Pelophylax lessonae
GGTTTTTATTTTGGCTCCCACTGCACTTATAATGGAGAAAAATAAGACCCGTCGCCTATTAAGGAAAGTTGAGGGCGGTGTGCGGGACGGGATCGTGTCCTTACTGAACCGTCTACATTTCCTGCAATTCTCCTGTTTGGGTTCATTTCACAATTTAACAAATCAAAGCCGGATTTATAGCCTACAGATTTCACCGCATTTAAAGCACCAATCCCCTCCCAATCATTATTTCAGTGATAGACGGATGCCAGTGGTTTATATCAATCATTAATTATTATTAGCTCTTGAAAACCCCAAAAGCAGGTTTTCCAAACTTTGAAATTTTGGAATTTTCTATGATAAAGTCAACCAAAGCAGCGGCTACAACAGGTGGGCGGAGCTGGGAACAACAGGTGGGCGGAGCTGGGAACAGGTGGGTGGAGCTGGGACAACAGGTGGGCGGAGCTGGGAATAACAGGTGGGCAGAGCTGGGAAAAAACGGGTGGGCAGAGCTGGGAACAACAGGTGGGCGGAGCTGGGAAAAACAGGTGGGCGGAGCTGGGACAACAGGTGGGCAGAGCTGGCACAACAGGTGGGCAGAGCTAGGAACAACAGGTGGACGGAGCTGGGACAACAGGTGGGCGGAGCTGGGACAACAGGCGGGCGGAGCTGGGAACAACAGGCGGGCGGAGCTGGGAACAACAGGTGGGCAGAGCTGGGAACAACAGGTGGGCGGAGCTTGGACAACAGGTGGGCAGACCTGGGACAACAGGTGGGCGGAGCTGGGACAACAGGTGGGCAGAGCTGGCACAACAGGTGGGCAGAGCTAGGAACAACAGGTGGGTGGAGCTGGGACAACAGGTGGACGGAGCTGGGACAACAGGTGGGCAGAGCTGGGAACAACAGGTGGGCGGAGCTGGGACAACAGGTGGGCAGAACTGGGAACAACAGGTGGGCGGGGTTTGGAAAAACAGGGGGGCGGAGCTGGGAACTCAGGTGTAATGTGTTCCCCACATATGTATGTCTTTCAAGGTCAAGAAAACACAAGGTTCCAAAAATACACATGCAACAATGTCAGATAATATCAAAATTATATTCCCATATAGAAGATCTATCAGGTTTTTAATAATATCTTGGTCCTTACCCACTTGACCTTCAGAAGATTTACCCCCCTTCAAGACCAGGCTATTTTTTACAACACAGCACTGCATTGTTTTTACTGTCAATTGCACGGTTGTGCGACGCTGTACCCAAATAAAATTAATGTCCTTTTTTTCCCACAAATAGAGAATTCTGTTGGTGGTATTTGAGTATCTCTGCAGTTTTTATTTTTTGCGCTATAAACAAAAAAATACCGACAATTTTGAAAAAAAATAAAAAAAACCTTTCTTTTTTACTTTCTGCTATAAATCATATCCAATAAAAAAAAGTAAAAATCAAATTTCTTGTAGTCTGCTACAGGGCCGGATTAAGAGCATCATGGGCTTGGTGCTGAGGATTTTGAAGGGCCTTAAGGGCCGTGCCTTGGCATGCACCCAGAGGAGGAAGGGTGCAGCCATGCATGCCTAATTCCACATGGGATGCTGTCTCTGAAGCCCATAAACACATCCATGCATCGGCAACTGTCCCTCCTTGTCCGGCCTTCGTGCTGTGTGGGGAGGTTCTGAGGGAGCTGCCTGGGGAAGCGAGCATAGAAGCCAGACTTCTGTGTTTACAAGTGACAGAAGAGCGGTAACAGTGAATATGGCCAACCCGGGGCCTATATAAAGGTAGGGGCCTGGAGCTGCAGCTCCAATAGCCCCTACGTTAATCTGGCCCTGGTCTGCTATATATTTTTGGTTAAAAAAATCCCAATAAGTGAATATTTATTGGTTTGCGCAAAAGTTATCGTGTCTACAAACTATGGGATAACTTTATTTATTTTTTATATTTTACTGGTAATGGTGGCGATCAGTGACTTATAGCAGGACTGCGATATTACGGCGGACAAATCAGACACAGAGGGGGAGATTTACCAAAACTGGAGCACTCTGAAGCTGGTGCAGCTGTGCTTGGTAGCCAATCAGCTTCTAACCTCAGCTTGTTCAATTAAGCTTTGACAATAAAACCTGGCAGCTGATTGGTTACTATGTAGAGCAGGGGTGGGGAACCTTTTTTCTGCCAAGGGCCATTTGGATTTTTGTAACATAATTCGGGGGCCGTACAAAATAATCAACTTAAAAATTTGCCTGTTATATTTGACCACAGCGTGCCCCCTTTCAATGCAGAGTGACCACAGCGTGCCCCCTTTCAATGCAGAGAGACCACAGCGTGCCCCCTTTCAATGCAGAGAGACCACAGCATGCCCCCTTTCAATGCAGAGAGACCACAGCGTGCCCCCTTTCAATGCAGAGAGACCACAGCGTGCCCCTTTTCAATGCAGAGAGACCACAGCGTGCCCTCTTTCAATGCAGAGAGACCACAGCGTGCCCCCTTTCAATGCAGACTGACCACAGCGTACCCCCTTTCAATGCAGGGAGACCACAGCGTGCCCCCTTTCAATGCAGAGAGACCACAGCGTGCCCCCTTTCAATGCAGAGAGACCACAGCGTGCCCCCTTACAATGCAGACTGACCACAGTGTGCCCCCTTACAATGCAGACTGACCACAGCATGCCCCCTTACAATGCAGACTGACCACTGCGTGCCAACTTACAATACAGACTGACCACAGCGTGCCCCCTTACAATGCAGACTGACCAAAGCGTGCCCCCCTTACAATGCAGACTGACCACAGCGTGCCCCTTACAATGCAGACTTACCACAGCGTGCCCCCTTACAAGGCAGACTGGCCACAGCGTGCCCCCTTATAATGCAGACTGACCACAGCGTGCCCCCTTACAATGCAGACTGACCACAGTGTACCCCCTTACAATGCAGACTGACCAAAGCGTGCCCCCTTACAATGCAGACTGACCACTGCGTGCCCCCTTACAATGCAGAATGACCACAGTGTGCCCCCTTACAACGCAGACTGACCACAGCGTGCCCCCTTACAATGCAGACTGACCAAAGCATGCCCCCTTCAATGCAGACTGACCACAATGGAGTGAACAGCGTGCCCCCTTAAAATGCAGAGTGAGCAGTGTGCCCCCTTAAAATGCAGAGTGAACAGTGTGCCCCCTTAAAATGCAGAGTCAACTGCGTGCCCCCTTAAAATGCAGAGTGAACAGCGTGCCCCCTTAAAATGCAGAGTGAACAGTGTGCCCCCTTAAAATGCAGAGTGAACAGCGTGCCCCCTTAAAATGCAGAGTGAACAGTGTGCCCCCTTAAAATGCAGAGTGAACAGTGTGCCCCCTTAAAATGCAGAGTGGACAGTGTGCCCCCTTAAAATGCAGACTGACCAAAGCATGCCCCCTTCAATGCAGACTGACCACAATGCAGAGTGAACAGTGTGCCCCCTTAAAATGCAGAGTGAACAGTGTGCCCCCTTAAAATGCAGAGTGAACAGCGTGCCCCCTTAAAATGCAGAGTGAACAGTGTGCCCCCTTAAAATGCAGAGTGAACAGCGTGCCCCCTTAAAATGCAGACCCTTAAAATGCAGAGTGAATAGCGTGCCCCCTTAAAATGCAGAGTGAAAAGCGTGCCCCCTTAAAATGCAGAGTGAACAGCGTGCCCCCTTAAAATGCAGAGTGAACAGCGTGCCCCCTTAAAATGCAGAGTGAACAGCGTGCCCCCTTAAAATGCAGAGTGAACAGTGTGCCCCCTTAAAATGCAGAGTGAACAGCGTGCCCCCTTAAAATGCAGAGTGAACAGTGTGCCCCCTTAAAATGCAGAGTGAACAGCGTGCCCCCTTAAAATGCAGAGTGAACAGTGTGCCCCCTTAAAATGCAGAGTGAACAGTGTGCCCCCTTAAAATGCAGAGTGAACAGTGTGCCCCCTTAAAATGCAGAGTGAACAGCGTGCCCCCTTAAAATGCAGAGTGGACAGTGTGCCCCCTTAAAATGCAGAGTGAACAGTGTGCCCCCCTGACCAGTGCACTTGACTTACAGTGTGCCCCCCCGACCAGTGCACTTGACTTACCTTCCTCTCTTCGAGTCCTCCCGCGTCCCGCCTCCTCCTCGGCAATGGCATTGGCCGAGGAGGGGGAGGATCCGTGAGACAATAGCGAATTTTCATTCGCTATTGTCACACAAATGGGCGGGCTCGAGACGCACTGCTCTGCGCCTCGGGTCCACCCTTTTCGGAGACTCAGTGTCAGGACGGAGCCATCGGCTCCTTCTGACACAGCAGCACGGGGAGGGGGGGCGGGCGTCACGATCGTGCGGGCCGGACGTCACGATTGTGCGGGCCGCATGCGGCCCGCGGGCCGCAGGTTCCCCACCCCTGATGTAGAGCTTCACAAGGTTCTGCATGTCTTCAGACACTTTTTGGGAACCAGTGACACTAATACAGTGATCAGTGCTAAAAATATGCACTGTCACTGTACTAATGATGCATGCTGGGAAGGGGCGATCAAAGTGTTAACTGTGTGCCTAGCCAATGATTTAGTGTAGTGGGGGAGGTGCTTTTACTAGGGGAAGGCATAGAGGCATAGATCTGTGTACCTGCTGTGCAGAAACACAGGATCCACCCCTTCCCTACTGACAGATCGCCATTCTGCCTGTGTAACGAAGCATCGAGTTCCCCGTACCCGCTGATTCCCTCCCGATGTGTATAATTATACACAGTGGAAGTGTGCTGGCGCAGGCGCGCGCATGCGCCCCAGACCTGGAAGTGTCAGGTCACATACTAGGCAGGTGATCTGGCACAGAGCGGCCTCCCTGTCACAGTATATGTACGGCGGGCGGTCCACAAGTGGTTAAAGCATACCTCCCAACTTTTTGAGATTGGACCGAGAGACACCGATTAGCAAAAAATATGTAGGCATAGGAAACACCCCCTGTCACGCCCCTTAACCACTTTAAGACCGGAGGATTTGGCTCTATTTTGCGATTCAGCACTGCGTGACTTTAACGGACAATTGCGCGGTCGTGCGACGCTGTACCCAAATGAAATTGACCTCCTTTTTTTCCCACAAACAGAGCTTTCTTTTGGTGATATTTGATCACCTGTGCGATTTTTATTTTTTTGCGCTATAAACAAAAAAATAGCGACAATTCTGAAAAAATAACAATATTTTTCACATTTTTTTATATGAAATTCTCAAAAAAAAAAAATCTAAATTTTTTACCATTTTAGGCCAATTTGATTTCTGCTACATATTTTTTGGTGAAAAAACCCCCGCAATAAGCGTATTTTGATTGGTTTGCGCAAAAGTTATTGCATTTACTAACTAAGGGAAAGATTTATGTAATTTTTATTGTTTTTTTTTTTTACTAGTAATGGCGGCGATCTGCGATTTTTATCGGGACTGCGACATTGCGGTGGACAGATCGGACCCCTGACTGACATTTTTGGGGGTACCAGTGACATTACTACAGTAATCAGTGCTAAAAAATATGCACTGTTACTGTAAAAATGACACTGGCAGGGAAGGGGTTAACAGTATGGGTGATCAAGGGGTTAAATGTGAGCCTAGGGTCGTGATTCTAACTGTGGGGGGGGGGGGGTGTGGCTTGTAAAGTCATCACAGATACATGTGATCCTATATAGCAGGATCACATGACATCTGTGATCACTTCAGGGAGAAGTACGGACGGCTGTGTTTACATCAGCCGTCAGTCCTTCTCTGTCAGTGGCGGGAGATTGTGAGTGGCCGGCGGCCATCAGAGCCGTCTGCCACACGCACTAGCTTCCCCGCTGACGAGCGGGGGCGGGAGCGTGCTTCCGGCGGCGTGCGATTGCCCCCCTAGCTCCTCCCAGGCGAGCGCCGTACACGTACAGGACTTTGCCTGGGAGAGTCAGACTACCGCCGTACATCTGCGGTGTGTGGTCGGCAAGTGGTTAAAGGAGAATTATACAAAAAAAAAAAATTATTAGTTAAATTCCACAAGTGTTTTTTTTTTTTTTTTAACTCCTATTCCTTTTTAATGAATTTTGAAAATTACAAATGTATCAATTTAGAAATTGGATGAAAAGTTTAGCACTGGGAAACACTTTTTGAAACATAAAAAGTACATTGTATATACAACTATAAATATCAGACCAAAATGAGGGACAAATGAGGAGGAAAGAGGGACAGAGGGACTTTGTTCCAAATCAGGGACAGTTGGGAGCAATGGTTAAAGCAGAACAAAACTCGCAATCACCATGAACTATTTTTAATCCTTATGCTGCCTGCAGTAGTAAATAAATAGGAAGGTATATTATATTTACTTGTTTCATACTTTTTTTTTTTTTTTTTTACATTTCTTCAGTTACTTCCTGGTTTCTGGCCTAGGCCAAATTGATGCCATATATCCCAGGAGTCTTCCATGGGAGGGTCTTTCTCTGCTAAGCACACCCTCCTGCCTGCATGCCTGAGCTAAGGGCAGATGGATTCCAGGAAGTACTGCCCTTACTCAAGATGGACGCAGCCAGAAATGTTGGGGGATAGGAGGGACGGTTTTCAAAGTGATTTCTCCAGAAAATATAGCACGTAGACATAGATGGATTTTTTTTTTTTTTTTGGGGGGGGGGGGTTGCTTTGAATAATAAAAATGAATTACATGGTGTTTTCAGTTTGTGGTGATAGTTTAGTTCCGCTTTAAAGGGAAGATTCACCCTCACTTCCTGTTCCCTCGATAGGTGTCTCCCGGAAAGGAGACAATATACAATGTAGCAGCAGAGTGTTGCGTTATCATGTTAGCAATTGACAAAAGTAGAAGCTTCCTCAGTTCCTGCCAAATATTCACCACACTATTCATAACCACCACCAATGACACCAATGCTGGGGGTTATTATAGCATCCACAGACACAATTCTGCAATTCTGGGGGTTATTATAGCATCCACAGACACAATTCTGCAACGCTGGGGGTTAATATTATTTCCACTGACACCAATGATGAAAATTACTTTTACTGCCTTTGACACCAATGGTGGAAGTTATTATTACTGCCCCTGACAATGCTGAGGGTTGTTATTGTATGCACTGCCACCAATGCCGAGCGTTATTATTGTGGCAATGAATACCAATGCTGGGGGTTATTACTGCCACTAATGCTGGGGGACACTGACACCACTGCTGGGTGTTATTATTACTGCCACCAATTTCTTTGGGGTATTAATACTACTACTGACACCAAAGCTGGGCTTTTCTATTACTGTCACTGACACCAATGCTGGGGGTTATTATAGCATCTACAAACACCAATGATGGGGTTGTTATTGTGGCCATAAATACTAATGCTGGGAGTTTTTATTGCTGCCACTGCCACAGCTTCTGGGGATTATTATTACTGCCATTGACACCAATGTTGGCTGTTACTTTTACTGCCACTGGCACCATTGTTTGGATTTACTGTCACTGACACCAATGCTTGGAGTTACTGTCACTGACACCAATGCTTGGAGTTACTGTCACTGACACCAATGCTGGTTGTTACTTTTACTGTCACTGACACCAATGCTGGTTGTTACTTTTACTGCCACTGGCACCAATGCTTGGAGTTACTGCCACTGGCACCAATGCTTGGAGTTACTGCCACTGACACCAATGCTTGGAGTTACTGCCACTGACACCAATGCTTGGAGTTACTGCCACTGGCACCAATGCTTGGAGTTACTGCCACTGACACCAATGCTTGGAGTTACTGCCACTGGCACCAATGCTTGGAGTTACTGCCACTGGCACCAATGCTTGGAGTTACTGCCACTGGCACCAATGCTTGGAGTTACTGCCACTGACACCAATGCTTGGAGTTACTGCCACTGACACCAATGCTTGGAGTTACTGCCACTGGCACCAATGCTTGGAGTTACTGTCACTGGCACCAATGCTGGTTGTTACTTTTACTGCCATTGGCACCAATGCTTGGATTACTGTCACTGGCACCAATGCTGGTTGTTACTTTTACTGCCACTGGCACCAATGTTTGGAGTTACTGTCACTGACACCAATGTTTGGATTTACTGCCACTGGCACCAATGCTTGGAGTTAGTGCCACTGGCACCAATGCTGGTTGTTACTTTTACTGCCACTGGCACCAATGCTTGGAGTTACTGTCACTGACACTGGTGCTGGGGGTTATTATAGTAGCTACAAACACCAATGATGGGGTTGTTATTGTGGCCATGAATACTAATGCTGGGAGTTTTAAGAGACCTTAAGGCCCCTTTCACACTTATGCAACCTTAAAGTTGTGCAATTTTTCTGCATTCTGCTGATTTTGACGCGATTTTGACTGGACTTGAAGTAATGCCTATGTCTATGGACCTCAAAACGCATTAAAATCGGCCCAAAGTAGTGCAGGGACTACTTTGAAGTCGTTGCAACTTGAAGTCGCACAGATATGAACGGTACTCATTGGGAATCATGGGGTACGACTTGTCACGCGACTTTGCAGTCCCAAGTCGCAGGACAAGTCGCACGAGTGTAAAAGGGGCCTTAAACTGAACTTTTTTCATGTGACCGCAACAGATGAAAAGAGAAGACGACCGAATAAATTGAATCTGATTCGCTCTCACAGACATCTGCACGTTATTTTTAGCGCAGACCCCTCGCTATAGCTACTGTGCGGCGTCCCAGTACCGGTGTGTAGAGAGGAGCATTACACCGGGTGCATGCATCTGTGCAAGCATAACACATGTGTTAATAAAGTGTCTTATGCATAAAACAGACCATTAGTCAGAGCAACATAAGTCCTTGGCAGCCGCCTCTAAACCCCAAACTGCCGGGGATAAAAAAAAAAGATGTCCGACCGGGACAGAGCAGGCGATTGGCTCCCTTTTATTGTTCGGATCAGGTCTTTTTTTTTTTTTTTTTTGCCATGACTTCTGTAGCAACACCTCACAAATCCCCGGCGCCCCGCGCCGCACTGCTCCTAGATGTTTATCTTTCATATGCGGGACGGCGGTGCAAACATCCAGTAAAATCAAACCTTCCGAGAACGGAAGATATACGGTTCAAATTATATGAGATTCTGGGCTGTGAAAGGAATGAATTCTATTGTTAGATGGGGGCGGCCCTGAATGTGTAAGCAATGAAAACGTTCGCCAACGTAGGTGAGGGGTCTCAAAGTCCGACTTTGGGGAAAGAAGACAAAATAAATCGTATATGGATGTTATCCAGCAAGTGCAGCAGCTGCGCTAAAGTCTGCTCAGTTTAGAGGGTGCTTTGAGCAAACTGCTAAGTGCACAGCAGAAAATATTGGTTGATTATAGAATTGGTCTGCATGATATGATAATGTGATATTTTGAGTTCATTTTTGATAATAATTTTTATACATTTTGAGACAATGGGGTTGATTTACTAAAGGCAAATGGCCTGTGCTGTTGCACTCTGCAAGGGCTTTGCTCTAGAACAGGGGTCTCCAAACTTGGTAAACAAAGAGCCATTTTACTGTCCCTCAGCATTTAGAGGGGCCTGACTGTGAACATGGTCCCAATGTCAGTGGTAGAAAACAATGCCCCATTTTTGGTGTCAGTGGGAGGAATTGTGTCCCTTCATTGTTGTCATTGGTAGGAGCTTTGTTGCATCATTGGTGTCATTAGGCCCCATTGTTGGTGCCATTGGGAGGAATTGTGTTCTATCTTTGGTGTTATTGGAAGAAATTGTGCCCAATCATTGCTGTCCTTGGGCCTCATTAATGGTGTCATTGTGAGGAATAGTGCCCCATCATGGGTGTCATTGGGAGGAATAGTGCCCCATCATGGGTGTCATTGGGAGGAATAGTGCCCCATCATGGGTGTCATTGGGAGGAATAGTGCCCCATCATGGGTGTCATTGGGAGAAATTGTGTCCCATCATTGGTGTCATTGGGAGGAATAGTGCCCCATCATGGGTGTCAGTGGGAGGAATAGTGCCCCATCATGGGTGTCATTGGGAGAAATTGTGTCCCATCATTGGTGTCAGTGGGAGGAATAGTGCCCCATCATGGGTGTCAGTGGGAGGAATAGTGTCCCATCATTGGTGTCATTGGGAGGAATAGTGCCCCATCATTGTTATCAGTGGGAGGAATAGTGCCCCATCATTGGTATCAGTGGGAGGAATAGTGCCCTATCATTGGTATCAGTGGGAGGAATAGTGTCCCATCATTGGTGTCAATGGGAGGAATAGTGCCCCATCATTGGTGTCATTGGGAGATATTGTACCCCATCATTGATGTCATTGGGCCTCATTGTTGGTGCCCTTACTAACTAAGGGAAAGATTTAGGTCATTTATATTGTTTGTTTTTTTTTTACTAGTAATGGCGGCGATCTGCGATTTTTAGCGGGACTGCGACATTGCGGCGGACAGATCGGACCCCTGACTAACACTTTTGGGGGTACCAGTGATATTATTACACTAATCAGTGCTAAAAAATATGCACTGTTACACTAAAAATGACACTGGCCGGGAAGGGGTTAACAGTATGGGTGATCAAGGGGTTAAATGTGAGCCTAGGGGCGTGATTCTAACTGTGGGGGGCGTGGCTTGTAAAGTCATCACAGATACATGTGATCCTATATAGCAGGATCACATGACATCTGTGATCACTTCAGGGAGAAGTACGGACGGCTGTGTTTACATCAGCCGTCAGTCCTTCTCTGGCAGCGGCGGGAGATTGCGAGTGGGAGGAATTGTGTCCCATCATTGGTGTCAATGGGAGGAATAGTGCCCCATCATTGGTGTCATTGGGAGATATTGTACCCCATCATTGATGTCATTGGTAGGAATTGTGTTCCAACATTTGAATCATTAGGCCCCATTTGTAGTGTCATTGGGATAAATTGTGCCCCATCATTGGTGTCATTGGGCCTCATTGTTGGTGCCATTGATTGGAATTGTGTCCCATCATTGGGAGGAATTGTGCCCATCATTGGTGTCATTGGTAGGAATTGTGTCCCATCATTGATGTCATTGGTAGAAATTGTGCCCCATCATTGGTGTCATTGGTAGGAATTGTGTCCCATCATTGGTAACATTGGGAGAAATTGTGTCCCATCAATGGTGCCATTGGTAGGAAATGTGTCCCATCATTGGTGTCATTGGTAGGAATTTTGTCCCATCATTGATTTCATTGGTAGAAATTGTGTCCCATCATTGGTGTAATTGGGAGGAATTGTGCCTCATTGTTGTTGTCATTAGGACCCATTTTTAGTGTCATTGGGATAAATTGTGCCCCATCATTGGTGTCATTGGGCCTCATTGTTGATGTCATTGGTTGGAATTGTGTCCCATCATTGGGAGGAATTGTGTCCCATCATTGGTATTAGTGGGAGGAATAGTGTCCCATCATTGTTGTCATTTGGAGGAACTGTGCCCCATCATTGGTGTCATTGGAAGGAATTGTGCCTCATCATTGGTGTCATTGGGAGGGATTGGTGTCAGTTTATGCATTATTGTCCGTATCAGTGGATAAAATAGTGCCCCAAGGAAGTAAGGGTCACATCTGGCCCCCGGGCTGCAGTTTGGAGATGAGGGGAAGCTTTACTTTGCAAACAGCATTTTTGCTTGCACATGATTGGATGATGGAAGTCAGCAGAGCTTCCCCTCATTTACTAAGCTCTGGAGCGAATTCCCTTGCAAAGTACAACACTTACAAAATGCACAATCTATTTGCCTTAAATAAATAAATGAACCCCACTGATTTGAGATCCCCTCCAGTCGCTACACTCATTGATAAGTATGAGCAAAATGTTCTGTTTTTTAAATTGACACAAAATAATATTCTTATTCTCCCAAAATAATCCTCTGCTTAGAGGGGAATTCTAAGCTACTATCTAACTAGCCAGCTGTCCCCCTACCTGTGCCATCTGTGACCCATTGGGGAAATTTCCCTTCACTTCCTGCCCCATAGCCAAAACAGGAAGTGCCAGGAAACCCCTCCAAAGTGAGGGAATCCCTTTGTGTCCCCATTGAATGATTTCCCCTACATAATGTTGTGGTGACAACCCAAAAATTGGTACTTTCTTTCACTTTCCGTGATAACAATAAACAGAGACAGCAACAAATACCTGACAGGGGCTCTAATTCCTCTCCACTCCATCTAAAACTAAAAAAATGTTACTTCTAGACCCCATTTACACTTGGGCGTAGCAGATATAGGGGCCATATTTTGGATATAAGCCAAGCGCGTTTTGCTTTTTTGCATATGTTTTGCACGTTTTGTCCTGCTAAAAATTTGCTAAAACACGCAATACGCTTGTGGTGTCTTTATCATTAGGTGGTAAAACCTTCCGGTGAAGTGGCTAAAGGGCCATTTTTATTTATTTTTTTGGTAAATGTAAAATTATTTATATATATATTTTTTTACATTTAAGTGTCTTTTTGATTCCAGATCTCGCAATAAAGAGGCCCTGTCTTGCTTATTTCTATTACAAGGGATGCTTACATAGGAATATAAGTGATCAAAAAAAAAATAAAAAAATTAACCACTTTACCACCGGAGGATTTTGCTGTCTTACGTCTGGGCCACTTTTTGCGATTCGGCACTGTGCGACTTTAACTGACAATTGCGCGGTCGTGCGACGCCATACCCTAACGAAATGTACGTCCTTTTTTCCCACAAACAGAGCTTTCTTTTGGTGGTATTTGATCACCTGTGCGAGTTTTACTTTTTGCGCTATAAACAACAAAAGCGTACATTTTGAAAAAATAACAATATTTTTCACATTTTTTTATATGAAATTCCCCCCAAAAAAATGTAAAAATCAAATTTTTTTTCACATTTTTGGCCAATTTGTTTTCTGCTACCTATGTTTGTTAAAAAAAAAATATCACAATAAGCGTATTTTGATTGGTTTGCGCAAAAGTTATTGCGTTTACTAACCAAGGGAAAGATTTCTGTCATTTTTGGTGTTTTTTTTTTTTAACGAGTAATGGCGGCGATCTGCGATTTTTTTTGCGGGACTGCGACATTGCGGAGGACAGATCGGACCCTTGACTGACATTTTTGACACTTTTGGGGGTACCAGTGACATTACTACAATAATCAGTGCTATACATATGACACTGGCAGGGAAGGGGTTAACTTTATTGGAGAGGGAGGGGTTAATGTATGCCTGGTGCTTACTGACGTGTGTGGGGGGAGGTGACTGAGTGACACAGGGACAGATCGCATGTTCAGCTATGCTGAACCCTGCAATCTGACCCTGTCTGTCACTTAGGAGATCCACCCGCTCTGTTTACACAAGCGGGCGGATCTCCAGACTCGATTCCCCGACGATCGGGGAAGAGCGGCTGTGATTACCGCTGCTCCTCCCCTGGCCTGACTCCCGCTGTGACTGAATACAGTGGGAGCGAGCCTCTGGCGGTGCGAGCGCCGCCCACAAGGGGAGGAGTCCAGCGACGTAGGTCTACGTCGCTGGATGGGAACGAGCCACTTTGCCGCAGTACAGTCAACGTGACTGGTCGGCAAGTGGTTAAGGAACAGTGTAAATGTAAAAAGTAAAATAAACAAGAAAAAAAAATGAAATGCCCCGTTCCTCCGTGCTCGCGTGCAGATGCAAACGGATACATAAGTCGCGCCCACATATGTAAACAGAGTAACTCAAAACGAATAACCTGTCACCCTTTTTTAAAACTTCGCCTATGGAGATTTTTAAGTACCACCATTCCACAAGCGTGCGCAATTTTGAAGCGTGACATGTTAGGCATCTATTTACTTGGTGTAACATCAACTTTTACATTATACAAAAAAATTGTGCTAACTTTACTTTTTTCTTTTTTTTTTCAATTCAAAAAAGTGTAAAGTTTCCCAAAAAAATTGCGTTTGTAAGACAGCTGCGCAAATACAGTGTGACATAAAATATTGCAATAATCTCCATTTTATTCTCTAGGGTCTCTGCTAAAAAGAATGTATATAATGTTTGGGGGTTCTAAGTAATTTTCTAGCAAAAAATACAGATTTTAAACGCTTGCCTATTTACTGCGGTAGTGTGGCTCTCCCGTAGGGCTACGTCGGTCGCGAGCCTGCAGCTAGGGGGCGAGCGCACGCAGCCAGCGCCGCGATTGCCGCCTGACACCTGCGTTCGTTCTCCGCTGAGAGGGAAGGACGGTCAGTTGTTGTAAACACAGCTGACCGTTCTTCTCCATGGAATGATCACAGAGCTCCTGTGATCCTTCTATATAGGAACACAGGTCTCTATGGTCATTCCACAAGCCACGCCCACCCACAGTTAGAAACACGCCCCTAGGTACACATTTAACCCCTTGATCACCCACACTTTTAACCCCTTCCCTGCCAGTGTCATTATTATAGTAACAGTGAATATTTTTAGCACTGATTACTGTAGTAATGTCACTGGTCCCCCCAAAAGTGTCAAAAAATGTCAGTCAGGGGTCCGATCTGTTCGCCGCAATGTCGCAGTCCCGCTAAAAATCGCAGATCGCCACCATTACTAGCAAAAAAAAAAAAAACAATAAAAATGACATAAATCTTTCCCCTAGTTTGTAGACGCGATATCTTTTGTGCAAACCAATCAAAATACACTTCTTGCAAAATTTTTTTACCAAAAATATGTAGCAGAAAACAAATTGGTTTAAATTGTTAAAAAATTTAGATTTGTACATTTTTTTTTGGAAATGTCATATAGCAGAATGTGAAAAATATATATATTTTTTTTTTTCAAAATTGTCGCTCTTTTTTTGTTTAAAACCAATCAAAATACGCTTATTGCGATTTTATTTTACCAAAAATATGTAGCAGAAAATAAATTGACCTAAAATGTTAAAAATTAGATTTTTAAATTTTTTTTTTTGGGGGGGGGGGGGGATGTTTTATAGCAGAATGTGAAAAATATTGTTTTTTTTTTTTTTCAGAATTGTCGCTCTTTTTTTGGTTATAGCACTAAAAATAAAAATCGCACAGGTGATCAAACACCACCAAAAGAAAGCTCTATTTGTGGGGAAAAAAAGAACATCAATTTTATTCGCCCGACTGCGCAATTGTCCGTTAAATTAACGCAGTGGCCAATCGCAAAATATGGCCTGGTCATTAAGGGGGCAAATCCTTCCGGTCCAGAAGTGGTTAATTAGGTGTAATGTTTCCATACATATATTTGTCAGCAGAGCTACACTATTTATAATTGTTGTTTAGCTGCACCAGATTTTGCACTCTGACAATAGCGAATGAAAATTCACTATAATCCCACTGATTCTCCTCCCAGCCAATCAGGAAGCAGGTCCGATTGGCCAAAAGGAGAGGCAATGCTATTGGCCAAGGAGGAGGAGGAAGGAGACGCAGGGAAAGCCGCCGCCTGCCCTCCACATCAGTCCAGGATGAGTGAGCCGGCGATGGGGGGAGGTGGTGGTATGTAGTGCAAGCTGGTGTGGTCCGGGGTGGGGGGGGGGGGTGTATCGAACATTCCCCTCTCCAACACTGTTGGTAAAGACTATTTACTTGACGTAGCATCATCTTTCATTTTATATAAAAAAATTGGGGTATGTATTTTTTTTTTTTTAATTCATTAAGTGTATTTTTTCCCCAAAAAAATACATTTTAACCACTTTAACACCGGAGGATTTTGCTGTCTTACGTCCAGGCCACTTTTTGCGATTCGGCACTGTGCGAATTTAACTGACAATTGCGCGGTCGTGCGATGCCGTACCCAAACAAAATTTACGTCTTTTTTTTCCCACAAACAGAGCTTTCTTTTGGTGGTATTTGATCACCTGTGCGATTTTTATTTTTTGCACTATAAACAAAAAAAAAGCAGCAATTTTGAAAAAATAACAATATTTTTCACATTTTTTTATATGAAATTCCCCCCCCCCCCCAAAAAAAATTTAAAAATCAAAATTTTTCATCATTTTAGGCCAATTTGTTTTCTGCTACATATTTTTGGTAAAAAAATCGCAATAAGTGTATTTTGATTGGTTTGCGCAAAAGTTATTGCGTTTACTAACTAAGGGAAAGATTTCTGTCGTTTTTGGTGTTTTTTTTAACGAGTAATGGCGGCGATCTGCGATTTTTTTTTTGCGGGACTGCGACATTGCGGCGGACAGATCGGACCCTTGACTGACATTTTTGACACTTTTGGGGGTACCAGTGACATTACAGTAATCAGTGCTATAAATATGCACTGTTACTGTAAAAATGACACTGGCAGGGAAGGGGTTAATTTTATTGGAGAGGGAGGGGTTAATGTATGCCTGGTGCTTACTGACGTGTGTGGGGGGAGGTGACTGAGTGACACAGGGACAGATCGCATGTTCAGCTATGCTGAACCCTGCAATCTGACCCTGCCTGTCACTTAGGAGATCCGCCCGCTCTGTTTACACAAGCGGGCGGATCTCCAGACTCGATTCCCCGACAAACGACCGTGATCACCGCTGCTCCTCCCCTGGCCCGACTCCCGCTGTGACTGAATACAGCGGGAGCGAGCCTCCGGCGGCGCGCGCGCCGCCGAGAGGGGGGGTGTCTGGCGATGTAGGTCTACGTCGTCAGACCTACAAGAGCCACTTTGCCGCAGTAGAGCTCTAGTGAGCAGTGGTAAAGTGGTTAAAAAAAAATGCTGCGCAAAAACTGTGAAACATAAAACATTTCAACCAACCTCCATTTTATTCTCTTGGGGCTCTGCTAAAAAATAAATACAACGTTTGGGGGTCCTAAGTAATTTTCGAGCAAAAAATACTTATTTTTTACTAGTAAACAAGTGTCAAAAAAGTCCTGAAGTGGTTCAATTTGCGGTCTCCAGTCCATCAACTCTAAATAGATTTTTTTTAACATATAAAAGCATTTTTCGTTTTTCGTAAAAAAAAAACAGCGCGCCGAACGTCTAGCTAAAGTTTCCTCCGTCGCTCCCAATCTGAAAAAATGGCATTTATTTTCCAAAATCTCCAAAAGAGTATTATCTGGATGCATTAAGGCTTGATGGACGTCTAAATTATAGCCGAGCGTCACATTACCGCCAAAGTGCCGGACAGAGTCGTAAAGCTTTCAGAGCGGCGGTAGTAAAACGACATTGAGGAAAGCCTTTGATTGCTGGCGTCCGATGTACCGCGTGTTCCGCTCTCGTGTAATTCGCCCTCCTATCCATACAGGAACACTTCTTCTGCAGTTATAACTCACCCAGCCAGCGCAGGAAAAGACAAAAAAAGTTTGAAAAGCCTATAGCTGTCCTTATAGCCAATAAATCTGTCGCCACCGACTGACTTCCATTTCCTGCGAATGAGCAAATTACAGTCAGGCGAGCGAAGCTCAAGTGTAGCTAAAGGCATTTTTTTTTTTTTTTTTTTTTTTTTTAGCTTTGGATAGAATGGAGAGGGATTACAATCCCTGTCAGATTTTTATTTTTGTTTTTGCCCCCATTAGGGGGATTCACCCTCTCTATTTGTCCTGGTGATTGTCATCATCAAAGTAAAAGAAAATCCCAAATTTGGGGTTATCCCCAGAACAGGAAGTGAGGGGAAATCTTCCAAAGGGGACACTGGTTATGGCGACAAACAAGGTTTCCCTCGCTTTGGAAGGATTTCCTTTCACTTCCTGTTTTAGCAATGGGATAGGAAGGGAAGAGAAATCTCCCCAATGAGACACAGATGGCAAAAAAAAAGCAAACCGCAATTGCGACCCCGGTCCTGGATATGAGAAACGGTGGGGCTGGCTGCATATAGAGGAATCGATCTTTCCATTATCCTCCTGCAGCAGCTGAATGCCTGTGGAACGGAGAGGAGGAGAAGCGGGCATTCAGCAGCAGTCAGATTGGTTCCTCTATACAGGGCCATCTTTAATATTAATTGGACCCTGGCAAACATTTTCTTGGGCCCTCTCAAATCCACTTATCAACTATTCACAGGCAGTGCCGTCTCAAGGAGCAGGTTCTTTAGGCCCCACAACAATGGGCCCAGGGCAGCTGCCCCTTTAGCCCTGCCTTATAGACAGCCCTGCCTCTATATGCAACCTCCCCTGCCGCTCCTCCTTTCCAGGCATACAGGGGGGTCGCATGAGCCCCCTGCAGCATGGGGCCGGAGTCGCAATCGCAACCTTGCAATTACTTTTTTCTGCTGCCCCTGTGTGCTCTCCAGATCCCCTGTGCTCTCTCCTGCCCCCCCCCCCTCCCCTCCCCGCAGCTCTGCTGGATTTTTTATTCTCCTCTCCCACCAGAAATCTGTCAGGATGGAGAGCGGGGAAGGGGCCAGAAAATGTGTCATTTACTGGCCTCTTCTTTTTCTGAATGGAGAGTCAGTGATCCGTACTGATCACTGACGCTGTCCATTCATAGTTGAAACATAGTAAGCTGTATTTCCTATGCTTCAGTTTGTGAAGGGAAGGGAAGCTCTGCACAGAGCAATTCATGTCCATTCATTCAATGCAGCTGAGGCTGCAGAGAAGAAGATTGAGAGTTGTGTCCTCAATCTCTTTTCTCTGTCTCAAAGGTGGAACATCGGAGGTCTGTTTCAGGTGCATAACTACAGGGGTCGCACAGGTTGCAATTGCAACCTGGCCCCATGCTGCAGGGCGCCTTGTCACATATGTTTACATCTGAATAGGAGGGACTTTGGGGCGGCATATAGAAGAACCAATTGCACTCCTAAAGCCACTGAAAGTCCTGCTGGAGCCAGGAGGAAAATTTAGTAAATCAGTTCTCCTATATGCCGCTCCACCAGCCCTCCTATAGAGCCTGGTGCTTGCTGTACCTTGGACAGAAAGCTCTGCCTCCCAGCCCCACCCCCGACTCCGCCACTGACTCTGGCTCCTGCTCCTTGCCTAAAGGCCGTTCCTGCCACCAGGCATGGCAGGAGAAACGCTCCCTGCCCCAAGGCCGCTCCTGGTAAGGCACAAAAATAATCTCTGCCACAGAGAGAGATTGTAAAAGAATGCACAGTGCACTGCCCAGTCAATATAGTGTGTCCTACTGACTGTCACTTTGCCCCCCCCATACTGCCTTCCACTGCCCCCCTTCCATCACACTGCCCCCCATACTGCCTTCCACTGCCCGCCTTCCATCACATCGCCCTCCCATAGTGCCCTCCACTGCCCCCTTCCTGTCATACTGCCCCCAATATTTCCCTATATTGCCCCCCTCTTGTCATGTTGTCCCCCATACTGCCCTCCTCCCATCACACTGCCCCCCCATGCTGACCTCCGCTGCTCCCTTTCCTCATGCTGCCCCCCCATACTGCCCTCCACTGCACCCATCATGCTGCCCCCCCATACTGCCCTCCACTGCCCCCCTCCTGTCACACTGTCCCCCTCTGTCACACTGTCTCCCTATACTGCTTAACACTGCCCTATCCTGTCACACTGTCCCCACATACTGCCCTCCACTGTCCCCCTCCTGTCACACTGCCGCCCTCCTTCCCTCCCTCCACTCTGCCCCTCCCTTCACACTGCCCCCCTCCCATCACACTGCCTCCCTCCTGTCACACTGCCACTCCATACTGTCCTCCACTGCCCCCCTTCTGTCACACTGCCACTCCATACTGCCCTCCAATGCCCCCCTCCTGTCACACTGCTTCCCTCCCGTCAGACTGCCACTCCATACTGCCCTCCACTACCCCCCTCTTGTCACACTGCTATTCCATACTGCCCTTCAATGCCCCCCTCCTGTCACACTGCCTCCCTCCCGTCACACTGCCACTCCATACTGCCCTCCACTGCCCCCCTCTTGTCACACTGCCATTCCATACTGCCCTCTACTGCCTCCCTGCCATCACACTGCCCCTCTCCTGTTACACTGCCCCCCTCCTATCACACTGCTCTGCCCTCACACAGTCCCTCTCCTATCACACTGCCTACCCTCCTGTCACACTGCCCCCCTCCTGTCACACTGCCCCCCTCCTGTCACACTGCCCCCCCTCCTGTCACACTGCCCCCCTCCTATCACACTGCCCCCCTCCTGCCACACTGCCCCCTCCTGTCACACTGCCCCCCTCCTGTCACACTGCCCCCTCATGTCACACTGTCCAGTTATCCTTCTTAGATGGAGTGGCTGCATTTGTTTTCTTGTTTAGACTTTCTTTCTTTTGTTTTCATCTGGTGACCTGGCCAGTAAGTCTGTTATTTTTCAACAGAACAAGCTCTCCTGAAGAGGGTGGGGGTTTCTTGCACCGGCGCCCTGAAGGTTCTAGTTATGCCTCTGGTCTGAGTGCTGCGGTGTAGGGTGTAACAGCTAATATTCTGATATTTTGGCAGCTGTATGCAAACATTGAATTGCCAATTTTTTTTTCTGCTCATCTTTAACACTTTTGTGGCGGCAAGAAAGGTGGGCTTTACTGCCCAGCCACTACACATACAGTATGTGTCCAAATTGGCATGAGGTTGTGTGCTGGGAGCGTGCAGTGACTGAACCAGCTCTCAGTCAAGGCTTCTGATCTGGAGCCAGCGGAATGGGCTGCCGATCATGTGACCACGCTAAGGCCAATCTCATCGGTCACATGACACAGAAGGCGCACTGCCCCTTGGACATTAAAGTGGTTGTAAACCCTCATACATACCCAGGGAAGTGAATGGCTCCAGGTTATAGACAGAGATAAAACAAATCTACTTACATAAGTTGTACCGGTTTATCTGCAGTGCCCCCTTACAGTGGTGGTCAGTGAGAAGAGTGCTCCCTTACAGTGGTGGTCAGTGAGAAGAGTGCTCCCTTACAGTGGTGGTCAGTGAGAAGAGTGCTCCCTTACATTGGTGGTCAGTGAGAAGAATGCCCCCCTACAGTGTTGGTCAGTGAGAAGAATGCCCCCTTACATTGGTGGTCAGTGAGAAGAATGCTCCTTACATAGGTGGTCAGTGAGAAGAATGTCACCTTACACTAGTGGTCAAGTGAGAAGAATGCTCCTTACATTGGTGGTCAGTGAGAAGAATGCCCCCTTACAGTGGTGGTCAGTGAGAAGAATGCCCCCTTACAGTGGTGGTCAGTGAGAAGAATGCCCCCTTACATTGGTGGTCAGTGAGAAGAATGCTCCTTACATTGGTGGTCAGTGAGAAGAATGCCCCCTTACATTGGTGGTCAGTGAGAAGAATGCTCCTTACATTGGTGGTCAGTGAGAAGAATGCCCCCTTACATTGGTGGTCAGTGAGAAGAATGCCCCCTTACATTGGTGGTCAGTGAGAAGAATGCCCCCTTACATTGGTGGTCAGTGAGAAGAATGCCCCCCTACAGTGTTGGTCAGTGAGAAGAATGCCCTCTTACATTGGTGGTCAGTGAGAAGAATGCCCCCTTACATTGGTGGTCAGTGAGAAGAATGCCCCCTTACATTGGTGGTCAGTGAGAAGAATGCTCCTTACATTGGTGGTCAGTGAGAAGAATGCCCCCTTACATTGGTGGTCAGTGAGAAGAATGCCCCCTTACAGTGGTGTTCAGTGAGAAGAATTTCCTCCTAACAGTGGTGGTCAGTGAGAATAATCCCCTCTTTACAGGGGTGGTCAGTTAGAATAATGCCCTCCTTACAGGGGTGGTCAGTGAGAAGAATGCCCCCCAACAGTGGTGGTCAATGAGAAGAATGCCCCCTTACAGTGGTGGTCAGTGAGAATAATCCCCTCCTTACAGGGGTGGTCAGTGAGAAGGATGCCCCCTTACAGTGGTAGACAAAAGATCATAGGTGTCATACTGTTGGCTCTGCCAAGTAGTGATGAACCTAAACTTATGCAGGTACCATCAAATGGAAGGTCGGTCAGACACAGCTCAAGGAACCCCTAGCAACTTCTGGAGGAACCCTAGGGTTCCACAAAACCTTAACTGAAAATGGCTGTTATAAAACATTACTGCTCTTTATACACTCATCTAGGTTGCACAATTGTTATTAAAGCTAAGTTCCAGGTATAGCATTTTGTGCATAGTTACTTTGGCCCAGCTTGGACCAATGTCAATATGCACATGTCAAGCCTCCGGGATCCCCGTGGAGGTTGGAAATCACTGTAGTAGACACCGCTTTTACAATGATGACCAGTAGCTTCCAGGTCCTGTGCCGAGTGCCCCCCTGCTGCATTGTGAACATAGGGGGCTGCTTGCTCAGCAAGGGCCCCAAACAGAGAACACTTTGCATTCTCTCAAGTGTTCTCTGCTTTGACAAGGTAGAGAGGTGGGCCAGTGATGTGATGATCTCTACCTCTGCTAATCAGAGAACATCTTGCATTGATTGAGAAAAATGCAAGACATTCTGTGAATGGCACCCGTGCTGAGCGAACGACTTTCTGTGTTCAGTCTGCAGCAGGGCAGTCAGTAAGCACGGGACCCTGAAGACAAAAAATGGAGTGGTGATGCCTACTACAGTGATTTTCAACTTCCATGGGTATCCAACAGGTATAGCACTTACTGTACATTGGATTAAGCTGGATTCCCAAACTACGGCCCTGTAGCTGTTGCAGAAATACACATCCCATGAGGCATTGTAAAACTCTGACATTCACATACATGACTAGGCATGATGGGAATTGAAGTTTCTGAACAACTGCAGGGCCGTAGTTTGGGAATCCCTGAGCTAGACCATTGTAACTATGCAGAAAAAGCCATGCATAAACTTCAGCTTTAACCACTTTAACTCCGCTCACTGTGCCTCTACTGCGGCACAGTGGCTCGTTATCGTCCAGCGACGTAGACCTATGTCGCTGGACTCCTCCCCCTGTAGGCGGCGCTCGCACGCCGCCGGAGGCGCGCTCCCACTGTTTTCATTCACATCGGGAGTCGGGCCAGGGGAGGAGCGGCGGCGATCGCCGCTGCTTTTCCCCCGATCGTCGGGGAATCTAGTTTGGAGATCCGCCCGCTTGTGTAAATAGAGCGGGCGGATCTCCTAAGTGACAGGGAGTGACAGATCGGAGTGTTCAGCATAGCTGAACATCCGATCCGTCCTTGTGCCACTCAGTCACCCCCCCCCCACACGTCAGTAAGCACCAGGCATACATTAACCCCTCCCTCTCCAATAAAATTAACCCCTTCCCCGCTAGTGTCATTTTTTACAGTAACAGTGCATATTTATAGCACTGATTACTGCAGTAATGTCACTGGTACCCCCAAAAGTGTCAAAAATGTCAGTCAAGGGTCCGATCTGTCCGCCGCAATGTCGAAGTTCCGCAAAAAAAATCGCAGATCACCGCCATTACTCGTTAAAAAAAAAAACACCAAAAATTACAGAAATCTTTCCCTTAGTTAGTAAACGCAATAACCTTTGCGCAAACCAATCAAAATACGCTTATTGTGATTTTTTTTTTTTACCAAACATAGGTAGCAGAAAACAAATTGGCCAAAATTTTTTAAAAAAAGTGATTTTTAAATTTTTTTTGGGGGGGGGGGGAATTTCATATAAAAAAATGTTAAAAATATTGTTATTTTTTCAAAATAAACTCTGTTTTTTTGTTTATAGCGCAAAAAGTAAAAATCGCACAGGTGATCAAATACCACCAAAAGAAAGCTCTGTTTGTGGGAAAAAAAGGATGTAAATTTCGTTTGGGTATGGCATCGCACGACCGCGCAATTGTCAGTTAAATTCGCACAGTGCCGAATCGCAAAAAGTGGCCTGAATGTAAGACAGCAAAATCCTCCGGTGGTAAAGTGGTTAAAGGAGATGTACAGCCGAAGCTCGTTTGGCTGTACATCTCCTATGGACCACAGGAGTGCAATCCATTTTGCGTTTGCAATGCATTTTTCAGCAGAGAGTGGACTAAAGTCCTGATATTTTTTAATATCTGTAATAAAACGTATAATTTTTATAAAAACAGTATTGTACTTTGGTGCCTAAAAAGTCCTTCACAATTTCTATTATCATTATTTTTTTATCCACAGTACTGCCCTGTGAAGATGGGAACCCACGCTTGATACCTATGATAAAGTAGCCATCACATGTAGACCCTGGACAGGGCAGGAAGACCGGTGTAGGGGACCTGTACTCAGGAGTAACTGGCTGTAATCTTTCTGTTCTTTAAGGAGGTGGGGGCTTGGGTGGATTGCAAAAGGCCTTTTAGGCCAGACTGGAGATCCCTGTGTAAGGCTGCTTTCCTGGGGTGTTTCAGGGAGAGATTAACCTAGCGAGGAGGTGACTGCAGAGAGCACAGTCCTGTGAGTACTAATGACCTCCAGTGGAGAGACTGTAAGGGAGAAGGTTGCTGAGGTGCTGCAAATGCTTTCACGTGTAACTACTGCAAACCGTCCACTAAATGTGATTGACTGAGTAATTTCAAGTGCCCCTGGAATATATGTCCTTGTCATGTGAATGTTATGCCATTTCCTGATTACCACCAGTAAGATGCAGCAAAACCAATTCTTGTGTGGACATTCCTTCCTTGGGGGTACAAAGTTCTATGGCCGGTAATGTTATGCGGAGGCCTATGGCAAGGAGCAGGGCCCAAGATGGCGGAGGGTTGGGCCTCAGCAGGAGTGACCATGTTCTAGCACGGCTGGAGCAGGGTTGTGCTCTTGTGCTTCTGTGCCAAAACTAGCCAACCATGAAGCTGCTCTTACACATAATGCATACTCCTACGTTGGTCACCTTGCAGGGTAGTGCTAATCCTGGGAAAAGGAGAGCTATAACTTGCCAGAGCATCAGCCGCCAGCTTCCTGACTGGTATACGGTATAGACAGCACTTTGAGAAATATTTTATACCGTGTTTCCGCCGAAAATAAGACCTACCCTGAAAATAAGACCTACAGTTATTTTCGGGGAGGGCTGCAATATAAGCCCTCCCCGGGCTTAGTTCAGTGTTTGTAAAATCCTAAAATCCACTCTATTACTGTTTTATATAATGTCCAGTGTGTTTCTGTACTCTTAGGTACAGCCCCACTCGGCACTCAGCTGATGTCCCTCTGCACTCCTTCTCTTCTCATAGCTGTCAGCGGGGTGTAGGGGAAACCCCAGAACTCATGGGTTTCAGTAACATTTTGACTGTTGAAGCCAGATTGAAAATTATATTTATTTAGACAAACATGTAGGTAGAGACATGTTTGGAGAGCAATTCAGCGACATACATTCTGTTGATTTGATAAACATTGCTCTAGCTGGCCAGGGCCCCTAATACAATTTATACATTCTGAAGTGGGTGTCACCTAGCTATCTAAAGTTTCTTTGAAGTCACATCTGAGTCTTTGGTGACATTCTTTGATATGCGCATGGTCATTTCACATAGACGTGTCACTTCCAAAGTAGCTGAACAGGTCTTCAAAGGTCTAGCCAGATAGCAATCTAACAGCTGGAGCTGTAAATGGCTTTTGAACACAACAGCTGTTATACAATATGACTTCTCACAACATATACATCCAATATATCTGCTTAATCATAAATACATGTTTGATAAATAAAATGGCTGCTTCCCTTTTCCTCATCAGGGGGAACTCAGCCCCTTCCCTCTGCAGTGTTCAGAGCGGGTCACGGCGAGTATTATATTATATCGTAATTGTGTGAAATACCTTTGGTACAGCGCCGCTCGGCGCTTCCATGACCCGCTCTAAGCACTGCAGAGGGGAGGGGCTGAGATCCCCCGCTGACAGCTATGAGAAGAGGACAGCAGCGAGATCAGCTGAGCTCCGAGCGGCGCTGTACCAAAGGTATTTCACAGAATTACGGCATACTATAATACTCAGCGCCATGACCCGCTCTGAACACTGCAGAGGGGAGGGGCTGAGATCCCCCACTGACAGCTGGGAGAAGAGAAGGAGAGCAGCGGGAGATCAGCTGAGTGCTGAGCGGCGCTGTACCAAAGGTATTTCACAGAATTACGGTATACTATAATACTCAGCGCCATGACCCGCTCTGAACACTGCAGAGGGGAGGGGCTGAGATCCCCCACTGACAGCTGGGAGAACAGAAGCAGAGGAGCGGGAGATCAGCTGAGCGCTGAGCGGCGCTGTACCAAAGGTATTTCACAGAATTAGATTACAGAAACACACAGTGGACATTATATAATATAGTAATAGAGTGGATTTTAGGATTTTACAAACACTTTTAGTAGGTTCACACAGGGGATTCCTGACAGGCAGGGAGGGAGATAGGACCTACCCCGAAAATAAGCACTACTGTGTCTTTTGGTGCCAAAATGAATATAAGCCCCGGGCCTACTTTCAGGGAAACACGGTAGGTGCGTCTGACCTGCCACTGACCTCATTCTGACCCGTACTTGACTTGCTTTTTCATACTTTTGCATTTTTATAGGCTTGAATAGAGAAAGTAGAAGCTTTAATGCCAACAAAAGCCCATGGACATCATTGAACCTGGAGAACCCAGGCAATATCCGCTTAAAGGAAAAAAAAAAAGGCAACAGCCACTTTAACTGCTTGAATTTTTTGTTTTCTTTTTATGAAGCCGCCAGTTAAAAAAAAATGTCTGTCTGACCGTGACAAATGAAATCTCTATTCCTTCACACCTGGTAGGAAAGAGGGCAGAAGTTTGCATCCAGCCGGAGTGCAAACACATCTTAAGTCAATGCCACGAGAGGACAGAACTTGGGAGCAGCCAAAGCTAAATCCTTGTCTGCGACGGCACTCCGTGTAAATATTGGGAATGAATAACGGGGCCACTGTTACGCCGCCGCTAGGTGATGAGTTTCCCAGCACAGGTGGAAGGTTTTACGAGCGCGTTTCATACGGCGACGCCGTAAAAGAGATCGGTTTAAGACTCGGCTCGCTAAAATCTTCAGAGCAAGTCTTTCTTTTGAAAGGGACCTTTGTGACTTGCGTCGTGGAACTCACTCAGGTTCGGCACGCGAGAGGCCGGTGACACGTATTATCGGTTAACCCCCTGCTACAGAGCCAGACGTGTCTGACCAAGAATAGCAATTCCATCTGCAGCGGCTATAAAAGCTATACATCAAATGCGGATATACCCAGAGCCCCCTTCCGATTCCAATATTTTTAAATTAGACGGGACAGAAAAAAAAAGTTGGACGAAGAAAAGTAAAGTCTAGCAGGTTTTTTTTTTTTTTGTTAAGCAATGGAAGTTCTGTGGTTATACTAATTTACAGCACAACATAAAGTAGATGTAAAGCCTAACAGAATTCAATTTGGTTGGCCAAAGTAATGTGCAATATTACTTTGCAGTGACCAAACTTTTCATGGAACTCTGTCTATGTCCGAGAAAGGGCAGTAAAAACAGAAATGGGAATGCCATAATGATATGCGGTGGATAACTGTATTGACCAATGGTGTTTAAAGGGTAACTCCACTTTCCTTTTAACCACTTGCCGACCACCGCACGACTATTTACGTCGGCGGTCAGCCCCTCACAGGCAAAGCGACGTAGGGCTACGTCGCTAGCCTGTGAGGCTCTAGGGAGCGATGGCGCGCCGCCTGAGGCACGCTCCCGCTCCCGCACATTCACGGACTCTCCTGCGCGTGTGCCAGACGGACCCAAAGTCTGCCAGGCACTCGCGATCGTCCGTTACACCGGGAGAAAGGCAGGCGGCTAATGTAAACAAAGCCGCCTGTCATTCTCCCCTGTGTAAGAATGGAGATCATACGGTTCTGCTATGTAGGACCGTTGATCTCTGTTCTTCCACCAGTAGCCATGTCCAATCACAGTTAGAATCACGCCCCTAGGGACACACTTAACCCCTCCCTCTAAAAAAAAAGTTAACCCCTTCACTGCCAGTGTCATTTTTACAGTAACAGTGCATATGTATAGCACTGATTACTGTAGTAATGTCACTGGTAACCCCAAAAGTGTAAAAAATGTCAGTCAAGGGTACGATCTGTCCGCCGCAATGTCGCAGTCCCGCAAAAAAAAATCGCAGATTGCCGCCATTACTCGTTAAAAAAAAAACAACAAAAATTACAAAAATCTTTCCTTTAGTTAGTAAACGCAATAACTTTTGCGCAAACCAATCAAAATACGCTTTTTGCAATTTTTTTTACCAAACACATGTAGCATAAAACAAATTGGCCTAAAATGTTAAAAAATTTTGATTTTTATATTTTTTTGGGGGGGGGGGGGGGGGGAATTTCATATAAAAAATGTGAAAAATATTGTTATTTTTGCAAAATTGACGCTCTTTTTTTGTTTAAAGCGCATGATCAAAAAATCGCACAGGTGATCAAATACCACCAAAAGAAAGCTCTGTTTGTGGGAAAAAAAGGACGTCAAATTCATTTAGGTACAGCGTCGCACAACCGCGCAATTGTCCATTAAAGTCACCCAGTGCCGAATCGCAAAATAGGCCCTGGTCAGGAAGGGGGTAAAATCTTCCGGGGCTTAAGTGGTTAACTTATGCTGTTATCTGTCCTCTTGTAAATCTGTTTCTGAAGTGCAAATGTTCACAGTGTGTATTCACCATTTCGAGTTTGCTTATATGCGATAATTGCACAGTTATATTTTACTTGTACAGTATATGATATACTGGTATCAGATATTTACATATTTATTAATATTTTTGCGCAACTTGGTGTATGGTTTTGTATTACACTGATTAGGTGATAATATTGTAATATAAGTTGCAGCAGTTCTACGATTATTATTACTAATTGTCACATATTAGCACTTTATTAATTATTATTAATAATTACTATTGATGTGCAATATAGTCAATTTACATTTTTTTTTATTTAATCCTTTTTTTAAGTTTAAAATTACAAAATGTTGATTAAAGTATATGCAAATCCAATCATCTGAAAAAAATAAATGCCATGGGGCCATTACTGCAGCCAGTAAATAGCTGCAAAAAGGCTGCAGTAATGGCCCCATGGCATTTTTTTTTTTTTTTTTTTTTCAGATGATTGGATTTGCATATACTTTAATCAACAATCCTCTGTCCAGATTTTATTGCTGCCCCCACTGTAGAAATTCAATCTATTTGTCCTGGTGACCATTGTGGCTGACACAGAGAGTGATTGAAAATACAAATTTTACAGTTGTCACCTGAGCGGGAATAGAAGTGTAATGCTCACCCACAAAAGGGCCAGGTTAGTGCAGCGGCAGTCAGTCGCACAGTAAGAGTCACTCTTCCGGGCGCAATAAATAGTTTAGGGGTTGCCTTTTTGATATTTATTTGTGAATAAACTTGGATAGGGCATGGGGAGCTGTGGGATACTCCCAGGGCCACTGATAAGGGGGGACCACCAGCCCTTCTGTACCGGACCCGAAACTGTCATCTCAGCAGCGGGGGCCGGAGGTAGAGCGGGTGGGAACTCCCAAATCCTGCCCACCAATTAGATAATCCCCTGCTGTGCCGCTATTTAGAAAAAAAAACGTAGTCCCTGCTGTGTTCTACCTCGACCCCCCCCCCCCCCCCCAGTTCCCTCCAGCCCTAGTTGCCCAGCTCAGTGGTGTCCAGGAGGAAGGGAGAGGACCAGGAGTAACAGCGGTGCTCAGCTGGTCTCCAGGCTCCCAGCTCCAGGAGGAAGCACCTGCAGGACAAGCACTGCACCCAGGTCCCAGATAGAAGACGCCGCCCAGACCAGGTACTGGGGGGGACTAACAATGCTGCATTTGAACCCTTGGGTAATTCCAAGCGCATTTGGAGTGACACATCTGAGGGGTATTGCTGTAGATTAGGGTACAATAGTGTTGCCCTCTGAGGGTGAACCACAGTGGATCACTTTTCAGAGGGTGTTTGACAGGCAGCAAGGAAGCATTATGATGCCTCCTCACCATCTGATTTAATCCCTAAAAACCTGCACCACCTCGCTGCAACTGTGTTCGTTGCACATGGTTGTGAAGTGTTGGGATGCATTTGGCCACTGAACGTGATGGGGGGATATTTTTGTATACCCTCATTTGCTGCCTTTGCCATCCCCCCCCCTCCCCCGCCTAGCCACTGCATTCTGTACATTATATATCCCAGACCCCTGCATTCTATGCATTACCCACTCCAGACCTCTGCACTCTGTATATTAAACACTCCTGACCCCTGCTCTATGTACGTACACCTGAATCTGTACAGTACATACTCCTGAAACTACACTGTGTAAGTTACGTAGTCCTGACCCCTGCTCTCTGTACATTACATAGTCCTGACCCCTGCACTCTGTACATTACATATTCTTGACACCTGGTAGCATTTTCACAATTTGGACATTGTCACTTAGGGGTGTACTCACTTTTGTTGCCAGCGGTTTAGACATGAATGGCTGTGTGTTGAGTTATTTTGAGGGGACAGCAAATTTACACTGTTATACAAGCTGTACACTCACTACTTTACATTGTAGCAAAGTGTCATTTCTTCAGTGTTGTCACATGAAAAGATAGAATAAAATATTTACAAAAATGTAAGGGGTGTACTTACTTTTGTGAGATACTGTGTGTCTATCTATAGGTCCATTATTTAATGTGAGGGGACATCTTGAACACCAAGATGCATCACAAGTGTATGGATTTGTGTTTGCAGCACTGGGATTTTGGTCACAATTTTCCACATCAAGCGTGTGTGAAGAATTTTGCACGGAATTAATTTATTGAGCTTTTTTGCACTTTTCACAAAGAAGATTATTGGTTATGTGTGGACTTCATTGAGATGCCATGATTATTTATTATGTTTATTTAACCGCTTCCGGACCGCCCTCCACAGTTATACTGCGGCAGGGCGGCACTCCTGCGCGAACCGACATAGATATATATACCGTTCTTCTCTCTCAGCGGGGAGCGATCGTGGGTGTCAGACGGCAATCAGAGCCACCTGCCCCGTGCATCGGAGTTCCCGTTGACGAGTGGGGGCAGGAGCGCGCCACCGGCGGGGCGTGCTTGCCCCCTTTCTGCAGGCGCGCTCCTGCCCCCACTCGTCAACGGGAACTCCGATGCACGGGGCAGGTGGCTCTGATTGGCGTCTGACACCCACGATCGCTCCCCGCTGAGAGAGAAGAACGGTCGGCTGTTGTAAACACATCTGACCGTTCTTCTCTCTGGAATGATCACAGAGCGCCTGTGATCCTTCTATATAGGAACACAGGTCTCTATGGTCCTTTCACAAGCCACGCCCCCATACCGTTAGAAACACGCCCCTAGGTACACATTTCACCCCTTGATCACTTACTGTGTTAACCCCTTCCCTGCCAGTGTCATTATTATAGTAACAGTGCATATTTTTAGCACTGATTACTGTAGTAATGTCACTGGTCCCCCCAAAGGTGTCAAAAATGTCAGTTAGGGGCCCGATATGTCTGCCCCAATGTCGCAGATCGCCGCCATTACTAGTAAAAAAAAAAAACAATAAAAATGACATAAATCTTTCCCGTAGTTTGTAGACACGATAACTTTTGTGCAAACCAATCAAAATACGCTTATTGCGATTTTATTTTTACCAAAAATTTGTAGCAGAAAACAAATTGGCCTAAAATGTTAAAAAATTTTGATTTTTACATTTTTTTTTTCAGGGAATGTTATATAGCAGAATGTGAAAAATATAGTTTTTTTTCACAATTGTCGCTCTTTTTTTATAAATAAAAACTGCACAGGTGATCAAATACCACCAAAAGAAAGCTCTATTTGTGGGAAAAAAAAGGACATCAATTTTATTTGGGTACAGCGTCGCACGACCGCGCAATTGTCCGTTAAAATAACACAACGCCGAATCGCAAAATATGGCCTGGTCATTAAGGGGGCAAATCCTTCCGGTCCAGAAGTGGTTAATTAGGTGTAATGTTTCAATACATATATTTATCAGCAGAGCTACACTATTTTTTATTATTGTTTAGCTGCATCAGATTTTGCACTCTCCAATTTTAATAACCCCACCCCCAATGTGCCCCCTTACCTCTTACCCAACCCTGCAACTTTTGCATTACTTTTGGTACAGCCCATTTATTA
This sequence comes from Pelophylax lessonae, assembly GCF_965119305.1. Taxonomy (NCBI): domain Eukaryota; kingdom Metazoa; phylum Chordata; class Amphibia; order Anura; family Ranidae; genus Pelophylax; species Pelophylax lessonae. The sequence goes on from NC_138772.1 coordinate 36,789,993, forward strand.
TTTTTATTACTGTTAGACAGGATTTATATAGCGCCAACAGTTTGTGCAGCGCTTTCCAATATAAAGGGAGACAGTAGAGTCACAATACAAATCAATGCAGGATTAGGATTGAGTCATGTTGGAAAACAGAATGACTTTATCAGAATGGATGCTGCAATAATATTTGAAGCCGGAGTTGTCCCTATGGGGAAGAAGGACTTTTCATATCTGCAAAGTTGAATGATCGCATGACCAGAAGGATTCTGCATGTGTTAAAACTATTTGTGAGGGGGTCATAAACTTGTTGGCAGAGCTGAAAGACATTAACACAATGGCCTGACTCTAGCTCCGCTCTATTTTGTCTTGAAAGAACAGGTGTAGTCAGCTGAAAAAAAAAAAAACATAAAAATATTACGACACCAAAAAAATGATTTTGTCGTATTTGCAGTCTGCTATATCATTCACAGCGACAGTTCCTGAAGGATGCAAATGGATTCACAAGCCTGACATCATGCACTGATTTTCCATCAATGTAGGGAGGGTTAATAAAGGACAAAGAGCTCCAAAAACTTCCAGAGGTTCTTCAGGAGCAGCCTTTCTCCAACTTCTGAACACGAAGGAACCCTTGAATTAACATTCAGGGAACCCCAGGAAACCCCCTGCTAATTGTAGCTACAGTAGCCCAGTAGGTTGAGACACGAGGGGTAATCTGCACGATAACATTATTTTCAGTAATGTAATTAACCACTTTACCACCGGAGGATTTTGCTGTCTTATGTCCAGGCCACTTTTTGCGATTCGGCGCTGTTCCACTTTAACTGACAATTGCGCGGTCGTGCGATGCTGTACCCAAAACGAAATTTACGTCCTTTTTTTCCCACAAATAGACCTTTCTTTTGGTGGTATTTGATCACCTGTGCGATTTTTATTTTTTGCGCTATAAACAAAAAAAGAGCGTTTATTTTGAAAAAATAACAATATTTTTAACATTTTGAAATTCCCCCCAAAAAAAAATTTAAAAATCAAATTTTTTTTAAATTTTTGGCCAATTTGTTTTCTGCTACCTATGTTTGGTAAAAAAAATCGCAATAAGCGTATCTTGATTGGTTTGCGCAAAAGTTATTGCGTTTACTAACTAAGGGAAAGATTTCTGTCATCTTTGGTGTTTTTTTTTTTAACGCGTAATGGCGGCGATCTGCAATTTTTTTTGCGGGACTGCGACATTGCGGCGGACAGATCGGACCCTTGACTGACATTTTTGACACTTTTGGGGGGACCAGTGACATTACTACAGTAATCAGTGCTATACATGTGCACTGTTACTGTAAAAATGACACTGGCAGGGAAGGGGTTAATTTTATTGGAGATGGAGGGGTTAATGTATGCCTGGTGCTTACTAACGTGTGGGGGGGGGGGGGGGAGGTGACTGAGTGACACAGGGACAGATCGCAGGTTCAGCTATGCTGAACCCTGCCTGTCACTTAGGAGATCCGCCAGCTCTGTTTACACAAGCGGGCGGATCTCCAAACTAGATTCCCCAACGATCGGGGAAGAGCAGCGGCGATCGCCGCCACTCCTCCCCTGGCCCAACTCCCGCTGTGACTGAAAACAGCGGGAGCGAACCTCCGGCGGCGCGCGCGCGCCGCCCACAAGAGGAGGAGTCCAGCAACGTAGGTCTACATCGCTGGACGATAACGAGCCACATTGCTGCAGTAGCAGCAATGTGAGCAGTGCTAAAGTGGTTAAATGCAACAGATAATATTATTGGCAAGAAAAGAAAGTTCCCTCAAATTGATAGGTAGAATGCCCCTTTACATTGGTGATCAGTGGGAAGAATGCTCCTTACATTGGTGATCAGTGGGAAGAATGCCCCTTACATTGGTGGTCAGTGGGAAGAATGCTCCTTATATTGGTGGTCGGGGACGAATGCCCCTCACATTGGTGGTCAGACGGAAGAATGATCCTTATGTTGATGGCCAAAAATATCATTGGTGTCTGTTACTTACCTGAAAGGAAGAAATTACTGATTACTCAATGAACCCCTAGCAACTTCAGAGGAACCCTGGTTGAAAAAGGCTGTTCTAATCTATAATACAGATAACATTAATGGTCAGATAACTTTACATAAAAGACTCTATAGAGAAAATACAGTTTTATTACAATGTACCCAATAACAACCTAAAGTCCAAAAAACATAGACATCAGGATCACAATACAGTTTGTCTCTTAAAAGCTCATCTTCTTTCAGCTGTCAGATTGAAAAAACTTTATGTGCAACCTATGTCCGTGTAATGTACATTATGGCTTGTTTCCACTTAGCTTTCTGGTACGGTTCGGTTCGGTACGGTACGCTATTTATGCCGTTTCCATTGTGAATGGTACCCTAATTCCGAACCGTACCGTACCACTTTTTTGGGACCCTTTCATTGGGGTACCAATCACATTAGTACCGTACCAAAAGGGTGGAGCTACACTCTGCAGAACTTTGATTGGTTGACAGAGAATCGTCTATCACGGCTTTTCTGCTACACCACGCCTATCATGAAAGGGTACTATTGGCAGTGGAAACGCAAGGTGTACCGTTCCGAACCGTACCGTACTGAACCGTACCGTACCACTCAGTGGAAACGAGGCATTAGTGACGGGCATCTCCATCCAGGGGCCAACGTGTACCCTACTTAGTTCAATGTTATCCTTCTACAGCGTGCTCATGAGTCCTCTAGAAACCTGGGAGGAAGGCCCCAAGGTTTCGACTGCCTAGGGGCCTTCACAGATCCGCACACTGGCAGCACAGGGCCTCTATGTGCAGCAGGGTCTGAAGGGGTGGCCAGGATATTTAGAGCTGATTCACCTTTAAATTCTATTTGCAAACTTTTCCACAGTCCATGGCTCCCCAAATCATCACAGACTGTGGAAAATTTTGCATTTCATTTGGAAATCAGGGTCTCAGAGTCTGGAGGAGGAGTGGAGAGGCACAGAGTCCAAGTTGCATGAGGTCCAGTGTAAAGTTTCCACAGTCTGTGATATATTTGGGGAGCCGTGTCATCTGCTGGTGTTGGTCCACTGTGTTTTATCAGGTCCAAAGTCAGCGCAGCCCTCCACCAGGAAATTCTAGAGCACTTCATGCTTCCCTCTGCTGACCAGCTTTATGGAGATGCTGATTTTATTTTCCAGCAGAATTTGGCACCGCCCACACTGCCAAAACTACCAATACCTGGATAATGATCATGGTATCACTGTGCTGGATTGGCCAGCAAACTCCCCTGACCTAAACCCCATAGAGAATCTGTGGGGTATTGTCAAGAGGAAGATGAGAAACACCAGACCCAACAATGCAGTTGAGCTGAAGGCCGCTATCAAAGCAACCTGGGCTTCCATAACACCTCAGCAGTGCCATAGGCTGATCGCCTCCATACCACACCACATTTTTGCAGTAATTCATGCAAAAGGAGCCCCAACCAAGTATTGAGTGCATACTATACTGTACATGGACAGACTTTTCAGTAAGCCAACTTTTCGGCATTTTTTTATTGGTCTTATGTAATATTCTAATTTTCTGAGATACTGAATTTTGGGTTTTCATCAAAACTAAAAGAAAGGAATTCTTGAAAAAAATTTAATCTATGTGTAACGCATATATATAAAATATAGGAGTTTCACTTTTTGAAATGAATTACTGAAATAAATTAACATTTTGATGATATTCTAACTTTATGAGATGCACCTGTATATACTAATCCAACAGTAATCCCCATGCTGCCATCCAAAAAATATAAACAGTGGCTTTTACTCTTTGACCAGAAGTCAAAACGTATAAATGGGAAGTCAGCAAATAAACTAACAGGGAGTATTGCAGAAAAATGTAAAATATTTTTCAGTAATAAAAACATGGAACTCTCCCAATAACCAATGGGATGTTTACTTTTTTAAGTGGTAATTTATTTTTACCACATGCTGTCTTAGCATTTATTTTTTTATTTTTCATACAAAATTAAATCAGCATTTTATTTATAGAAAAAAAAACTTAAAACCCCTAAACATTAGATATTTTCTGAAAGCAGAGACAGCAGAGAATAAAATGGTGGCTGTTGCAATTTTTTATGTCACGCGATATTTGCGCAGCCGTTTATCAAATGCATATTTTCAGGAAAAAGTGCACTTAAAGTGGTTGTAAAGGCTCAATTTTTTTTACCTTTATTAATTCTTTGCATGAAGGTAAAAAAAAAATCCTCCTCTGCGTAGCAGCCCCCCCAATCCTTCCCCTGAGCCTGATCTTCCTCCAGCGATGTGCACGAGAGCCTCGGCTCTCCAGCGACTCTCCCTCTTCGTTGGCTGAAACAGCAGTGGGAGCCAATCAAACACAGCCAGTGAACCAAAGAGGAGAGAGGGGGCATGGCCAAGCCGTGGCTCTGTATGTGAATGGACATGCACGTAAATGGAAGCTGGGGGCACTCGGCAGGAGAGAGGGGCCAAGACTCTGGCAGGAGACCCGAGAAGAGGAGGATCAGGGCTGCCCTGTACAAAACCATTACACAGAGCAGGTAAGTATGTACATGTTTATTTAAAAAAAAAAAAAAGCCTTTAATATAATTTATAATTACTTTTAGCTAACACAAACACAACATAGCCACTTCCCGCCAGGAGGACGTCCATGGATGCACCTACAGGCATCTTTCCATTATGTATGAATTCAGCCGACGATTCCCTAACATGCAGAAGTGATCCGAGTGTCTAATTAGCTGCTTGATCACTTCTGTGGGTGGGAGAACGGGGTCCCACCGCCCTCCCACCACTGCCTCTCCCAGGCTTTACCGTATGATCACGATGCCCAGGCGCAATGCATGCGGCGGCGAAGGCTGCCCTGAACAGAGAGAGAGGAAGTGACATCCTTCCCCTTTCTCTGTAACCCTGCAAATCAGGAGCGACGAGTTATGTCATTACTCCCGGTTCTGGCTCTTTCTTTACCTGGCCACCAGCCCCCAGGAAAGCAGCCCGCCAGACCGATCTGTGTCTGATCAGCTGCATGGGAGGCCAGAGAAGAGATTTGGGGTCCCGTCATGGCCCAGGCTGTCACAAGGGATGTTTTTCATACTTTGGGATAGCAATAAAGTTAATCCAAAAAAAAAAAAATGTAAAAAAAAATTTTAATTTTTTTTTAAATAAATAATAATAGCAAAAAAAACGAATTGAAAGTGCCCCTGCTCCATCGTGCTTACGTGCAAATGCGAACACATACGTTACTCCTGCACGCATATGTAAACTGTGATCTCACTACATGTGGGTTATTGTCACAAACGTCAGAGCGAAAGCAGTAATTCTAGCACCAGACCGCCTGTGCAACCCTAAACTGGTAACCTGTAAAGGCATTTAACGCATTGCCTATGGAGAATTTTAGGCACTGTAGTTTGCCCCATTCCACAGGCAGATGCAATTTCAAGGGTGACATGTTAGGTATCTATTTACTCGGCGTAACATCATCTTTCCCATTATTTGTTTATTATTTTTATGTTTTGCTTTTTTAAATTCCTTATTTTAAAAATTAAATATTTAAAAAAAAAAAAATTTAAATTTTTTTTTTAAATTGCGCAAATACCGGTTGACATAAAAAAATTGCAACACCAACCATTTTATTCTATAAGGCCTCTGCTAAAAAATATTTATACAGTAAAACCTTGGTTTGAGAGTAACTTGGTTTAAGAGCGCTTTGCAAGACAAGCAAAATTTTCAAATAAATTTTGACTTGATATACAAGCGATGTCTTGATATACAAGCAGCCTCAAGTCACAGCTAAGTATAAAAGAGAAGCGAGGCACCTCTAAGTGTAGCAATATGGTTAAATTTAATGAAGCTACCATTTTTATCAACTCACTTGGTTGATGATTGGAACAGGCACATCTAAGGATGCATGCATCCAGGGTAAAGCTGTCCACATAGGACCATCCTCCGCACCGTCATCTACGTCATCCCTTCCATGCTGCCCCTCGATTTCAGATCGCTTTACTGCAGGGTGGTCTTCCTGGTCAGGATTACAGACTGGCAGCTGGCGGTGCAGAAGATAGTCTATGTGGACAGCTTTACCCCGGATGCCTGCATACTTAGACGTGCCTGTTTTATTCATCAACCATGTGAGTTGCTAAATGTTGAACCTTTATTAAATGGAACCATATTGCTACACTTAGAGGCGCCTCTCTTCTCTTTGATACTCTGTAGCTCCTGCTGGATTTTGCTTCTAATCCCCTTATGGAAGCAGTTATTTGTGGATGGACATTTTATGCAACCTATCACAATGCTATAATCTTTTTATATGGACTATAAACTGAAGGACTTATGAATAAATGGTTGTGGAACGAATCATCTGAGTTTCCATTATTTCTTATGGGGAAATTCGCTTTGATATAAGAGTGCTTTGGATTACAAGCATGGTTCCGGAACGAATTATGCTCGCAATCCAAGGTTTTACTGTATATATATATATATATAAAGTTTGGGGGTTCTAAGTAATATTCTAGCAAAAAAAGTTTATTTTTACACATAGGAGCGAAGTGTCAGAATTGCCCCGGATGGCAAGTGTTTAAGGCCCCTTTCACATGGGGTTGATCAGTTTTGATGGACTCTGCTTGCTCAGCGGGGATCGCGCCATTGATCCCCGCTTAGCAAGCGGATGACAGTCTCGCTCTCCTCGATGGGGAGATAGGATGGAAACAGACAGCCTATCCATTTTCATCCGATCCAATCTGACCCGCTGGATGGATGGCGAATGTATCGCCATCTGTCTGTTTTCAGTGGCTCTTGTCGGCTCAGATGCAAGGCGGCTGTCAGGTGACATCCGCCTCCCCATAGAGGAAAATGGGTGGCCAAATCGGGTTCACCTAAAAGACGGACAGGTGGACCCAATCAGTCCGATCACGTGAAAGGGCCTAATACCCCATTTTTGGTAAAATATAAAAATTGTTATCTAATAGATGCCAAACAAGTATTAAAATTGTGCATGCTCGTGAAATGGTGACAAACTATAGTACCTAAAATTGTCCATAGGTAATGCTTTAAAAGCCTTAACACTTTATCAGATTATATTTATTTTAATGAACCTATTTCTTATACTTGTTATTACATTTTTTTCAATTAAACTTTATTGCTATTACAAGGGGGTGAACAAGCCCCCTTGTGATAGCTTTAGGCAGGTGACAACTACTCTTAATGGAAACATCAGGGGTCTATTAGACCCTTAATGTCTCCACTGTTCTCCAAAGCAACTATCCAATTACAGATCTTGCTTTGTTGGTTGCTTTTCTGTAACAGCCAGGGGATGACATCTGTGAAACTAGAAATGATGAAATCCTCATTGCTTCTGAGATCATTTATCACATAGGAGTTCGGGGAATAAGTGTTCCTCCATCTCCTCTGTGAAGAGCTGTTCCGGCTGCTTACTGCGGTCCAGGGCTCTCTGGAGGAGTGGGGGAGCTTGGGAACCACCACCGGCAGCAGTGGCGGAGCCATGACCTTTGGATTTCTATAAAAGTGATTGGATGGCTGTAAAGCCACCTGGATCACTTTTACAAGAAAGCTGCAGCCATGATCTTAGTATACCCATTTGTTAACGGGACATTTTAATGTGTACTTTGGTCAGCAAGTGGTTAATTGTAAAGGGTGACCCAGCAATTGTTGATTTGGAATGGACTCTTTCCTTAGGAAGTATACCATAGTGCAAGGTTTCTCAACCAGGGTTCCTCCAGAGGTTGTTAGGGGTTCCTTGAGCAATGAGCAATTTCTGCATCTTAAGTTCCCACTGAAACCATTCATCTTATTAGCTATCTGTAAGGGGGTAATTCTTCCCAATGTCCACACGTGTAAGGAACATTCTTCCCAATGACCATCATGAGTTGAAGATATATATATATATTTTTTTAGCAGGGGTTCCATAAGACTGGAAAGCTATTTCAAGGGTTCCTCTGTGTTGCAGACTGCCATAGTGATTTTCACTCTTTGGCTGGAAGTCAGGAAGCAAAGATGGGAAGTCTACAATATCATTAACCTAATCACAGAAGGCAATGTGGTGAGCTGTCAAGGGCTTAAAAGACCCCAATATCTAGTTCAGTGGTCTCCAAACTGTGTCCGGAAATGGCCCTTTGTTTGCCTTGATCTTGCCCTTGAGGTACTATTCTTCCAGCTGGCACCAATGAAGGGGCAATTTTCCTTCCACTGACACTGATGATGAGACACAATTCCTCCCATTTTCATTGATGTTGGGGCACTATTCCTTCCACTGACACTGATGATAGGGCACTATTCCTTCCACTGACACTGATGATGGGGCACTAATCCTTCCACTGACACCAATGATGGGGCACTATTCCTCCCACTGATGATGGGGCACTATTCCTTCCACTAACACCAATAATGGGGCACTATTCCTTCCACTGACACCAATGATGGGGCACTATTCCTCCCACTGACACCAATGATGGGGCACTATTCCTTCCACTGATGATGGGGCACTATTCCTCCCACTGACACTGATGATGGGGAAGCATTCCTCCCACTGATGATGGGGCACTATTCCTCCCACTGATGATGGGGCACTAATCCTTCCACTGACACTGATGATGGGGCACTATTCCTCCCACTGATGATGGGGCACTATTCCTCCCACTGATGATGGGGCACTATTCCTCCCACTGATGATGGGGCACTAATCCTTCCACTGACACTGATGATGGGGCACTATTCCTCCCACTGATGATGGGGCACTAATCCTTCCACTGACACCGATGATGGGGCACTATTCCTCCCATTGATGATGGGGCACTATTCCTCCCACTGAAGATGGGGCACTATTCCTTCCACTAACATCAATAATGGGGCACTATTCCATCCACTGACACCAATAATGGGACACTATTCCTCCCACTGAAGATGGGGCACTATTCCTTCCACTAACACCAATAATGGGACACTATTCCATCCACTGACACCAATGATGGGACACTATTCCTTTCACTGACACCAATGATGGGGCGCTATTCCTTCCACTGATACCAAAGATGGGACACTATTCCTTCCACTGACATCAATGATGGGGCACTATTCCTTCCACTGACACCAATGATGGGGCAATATTCCTCCCACTGACACCAATGATGGGGCACTATTCCTCCCACTGACACCAATGATGGGACACTATTCCTCCCACTGATACCAATGATGGGGCAATATTCCTCCCACTGACACGGATGATGGGGCACTATTCCTCCCACTGACACCAACGGTGAGGCATTTTTTATTCCCACCAATGCCAGGACCTTTTCTTCTATCACTGCCCACAGTCTGGCCCTCCTAAAGTCTTGAAGGACACTAAACTGGCCCTTTGTTTAGAAACTTTGGAGATCTCTGATCTAGTTTACACCTTACGGTAATGTTAATTGCCTAATTTTTTTAAACTTACAAATAATACAATGATTGGATTGGTTTGTTGGTCTGGATTGTGAACGATTTGCAGGTATCTGCCTATCTGTACAATTGGTTGGGATCCCAATTCTTGCAATCCGATCCCCTGGTCGTGTGTAATCTGCACCCAAAACAGAAGGAGCGATGTGGGGAACGTGTTCTCCTTCTCCCAAATATCATTATCCAATCCTGGCTTGGCAGAGAAGGTAGTTTGAAGTTTTACTTCTGCTGTGATGTACAGGCTTGGCCTTCAGACATCTGGCTGCAGATTCTTTCTGTCATCTCATACGAGTGATTCTCACTTTCTAGCTATGTGCGGCCTCAATGCCAAACTCTGCCGTACAGCAGATGCAGAAAGCTGGGAATGAAGTTGGATGTGTGTTTGATTTGGAATTGAGCTTCACATTTTTTAATTGCATTGCATAATTTAATTGCATAAGCCCCAAATTTCTTCAGATGCCACGTCTTTTGAGTACTGATGGACTAATGACACAAACATTACAGTGATTGGAAACCCTCACCTTGTAAAACAACCCATTCAGTTTAAAACAGAACTGAAAGGTGAAAACATTTGTGTATAGATATAAAAAATCATTAAACACCTTTTTCCCCCCTTTTTTATAAGTGATCAAAAAAGGTTCCACCCCCCTGCGACGCGACGCTCGCAGAGAGCGGAAGCCGTGGCTCACGGCATCAGGCGGAAGATCTGGCCGCCATACACTGCCGGAATACATTGCGGGATCCTGGGGGCAAATTTTTGGTAAAAAAAAAAAAAATCCCAATAAGCGTATTTTGATTGGTTTGCGCAAAAGTTATTGCGTCTATAAACTAGGGGAAAGATTTATGTAAGTTTTTACATTTTTTTTTTTTTACTAGTAATAGTAACTTTTAACTAGTAAAATCTGCGATTTTTAGCAGGACTGCGACATTGCGGCGGACAGATCGGACCCCTAACTGAAATTTTTTACACATTTGGGGGGACCAGTGACATTACTACAGTAATCAGTGCTAAAAATATGCAGTGTTACTGTAATAATGACACTGGCAGGGAAGGGGGTTAACCCAGGGGCGATCAAAGGGTTAAGTGTGAGCCTATGGGGTGCTTTCTAACTGTATGGGGGAGGGACTTGTGGGATCAGCACAGAAACCTATGTTCCTGTATAGGAGGATCACAGGCACTCTGTGTTTATTCCAGAGAGAAAAACGGTCTGATGTGTTTACAACAGCAAACCGTCGTTCTCTCTCCACAGGGAGTGATTGCTGGTGCCCATCGGCAATCAGGGCCATCCGCCCCGTGGATCGGCCTCCCCCGCTGCCTAATGGGGGCAGTAGCACGCCTCTGGCATCACGCACGTGCTCCCAGGAGCTCCCCTGCGAATGCAGCCAAGCCAGCCTGCCGCAGTATATCTGTAGCAGGCGGTCGGCAAGTGGTTAAGGAAAAAAATATTTTATGCCAGAGGGTCCCCCCAGCCCCCTAAATTCTTATCTGAGCCCAATCTCTACCCAGCACTGTGCCCGTGAGCAGCGGCTCTCTCTGATTTCTCCCTCCACACTGAACATAGAGGCAGCAGGGATATCCATTGGTCCCTTCTGCTGTCAATCACAGCTCGTTATTTCTATGGACAAACGGATGAATATCTATTTACATCCGCGTCCGTTCAGTTCTGTTTTTTTTTTTTTTCCTGTTGAAACAGATCGGAACAGATGAAAGGAATGACACCCGTTTACGTTTTGTTAACCACTTAAGCTCCAGGGGGGTTTTACCCCCTGCATGGCCAGGGCATTTTTTACTTTTCAGCACTGTGCTACTTTAACTACTTCTCGAGCATCCGCCGTACTTATACAGGGGCAGAACAGCTCTGTCCCGTGAAAGGATGTACCTGTACGTCGTTTCACGGGGACCACTAGTGGGGGCCGATTGGCTGCAGGGGGAGCCAATCAGCATATCCGGCGGCCGCGATGCCCGCCGGGCACCCGCGATCACTTCCTGTGGAGAGAGAATGGCAGTCTGCCAATGTAAACACAGCAGACCGCTGTTCTTGTCAGTTATGGACACAGGGATCTTGTGTTTCTCTTATTTAGGAACACCTGTCTCTGTGTTCAATCATCAAGTCCACCCCCCCCCCACAGTTAGAAAGCACTCCCTAGCCACACACTTAACCCTTTGATCGCCCCTGGTGTTAACCCCTTCCCTGCCAGTGTCATTAGTACAGTAACAGGGCATATTTTTAGCACTGATTACTGTAGTAATGTCACTGGTCCCCCCAAAAGCGTCAAAAATGTCAGTTAGGGGTCCGATCTGTCCGCAGCCCAGCTAAAAAATCACAGATCGCTGCCATTACTAGTAAAAAAATAATAAAAATGACATAAATCTTTCCCCTAGTTTGTAGACACGATAATTTTTTGCGCAAACCAATTAATATACGCCTATTGGGATTTTCTTTACCAAAAATATGTAGCAAAATACAAATTAGCCTAAAAGGATGAAAAGATTTGATTTTTAAATTTTTTTTATTGAATATGTTTTATAGCAGAAAGTAAGAAATTGGGTGTTTTTATAATTTGTTTGGTCTTTTTTTACTTAGTATAATAAAAAATAACCCAGAGGTGATCAAATACCATTACAAGAAATTCTATTAGTGTGAAAAAAATGATATAAATCTCATTTGGGTACAGTGTTGCATGACTGCATAATTACTAGTTACGCACTTCTACCCCCTTAATGACCAGGCCATTTTTTGCGATACGGCACTGCGTTAATTTAACTGATAACTGGCCGGTCGTGCGACCCTGTACCCAAATCAAATTGATGTCCTTTTTATTCCCACAAATAGAGCTTTCTTTTGGTGGTATTTGATCACCTCTGCGATTTTTAATTTTTGCGCTATAAACAAAAAAAGAGCGACAATTCTGAAAAAAAGAAAAAAACAATATATTTTCTACTTTCTGTTATAAAAAAAAATAACCAACAAAATCAAATTTCTTCATAAATTTAGGCCATAATGTCTTTAAATAAAATCAATAAAAAATCCTGATAGGTGTATTATAATTGGTTTGTGTAAGTTAGAGTGCCTTTAAACCATGGTATATATACTGGAATTAACACAGCTGTAGACACTATACTGGTAATGGTGGTGATTAGCAACTAAAGCCCCGTACACACGAGTCGAAATTCGGCCGGGAATTTTCGTCCGACGACCGATCTGCCGATTTTCGGCTTGTTAGTATGGTGCTCTCGACAGCCGGCTCTGACTTTTCGGCCGAAAAAATCCTGATGTGCAGGCTATAAAATTTTTGTCCTCCATCAAAACACGTCCGATTTTCGTCTCATTAGTACAGATTTCGATGGGGAAAAATCTGATGAGCAAGACTGGGCATGCTCAGAGAAGAAAGAACACAAAGAAAGCAAACCAACACATGACATCACTTCTGAAGTAGAATTTTGTCGTACGGGAAAATTTGTGTGCAGTCTAGAGCACATTCCAACCAACAAAACACCACTGTGGACAAGACGGACGACCGGTCTGCGGAAATTCGTTGCGTGTGTACTAGGCTTTATAGTGGGACTGTGATAGGGTGGTGGGCAATCTGGTGCTAGCAGACACTGGCTGGAAAGGTTAGTAACTGACATCGCTAGTGACGCTAATACAGTGGTCAGTGATAATACTGTACACATAGCTCCCAACTGTCCCTGATTTTCAACAAAGTACCTCTTTCCTCCTCATTTGTCCCTCATTTTGTTCTGATTTATAGAGTTGCATATAAAATGCACTTTTTATCTTTCGGAAGTTTCCCAGTGCTAAGCCATCCAATTTCTAAATTACTGCATTTGTACTAAATTTCTAAAGCCAATATAAAAGGAATAGTAGTGGTAAAAAAAAAAAAAAAAAAAGCACCTGTTGGCTTAATTAACCTTTTTTTTTTTTTTTGTATAACACTTCTTTAAGGGGGTGTGGCAGGGGGTGTGTCCGATGCCTACATACTTTTGCTAATAGGTGTCCCTTGTTCCCATCTCAAAAAGTTGGGAGGTATGCTTTACACTATACTCATGATCTTATATATACAATGCACTACTTATCTATCAAAAAGTGTTTTATAGTGCTAAACCTTTCATCCAATTTCTAAATTGCTGAATTTCTACATTCCAAACGCCAATATAAAGCAATAGCAGTGGTAAAAAAAAAAAAAAAAAAAGCACTTGTGGGTGCAACCAATTATTATTTTTATACAATTCTCCTTTAACCACTTCCCGCAAGCCGACATAGCCCTACGTCGGCTGAACTAAGTGGTTGTACCGGGATGATACCTGCAGCTAGAGGCATCATCCTGGTACCATTATTTAGAGTCAGCGGTCGGCTTTCAGGTGGTAACAGCCAATGCGGCTCGGGAGCTGCTCGATCGTTACCCCAGCGAGCAGGATGGGTCGCCCCCTCCCACCGCCTTCCGCAGCTCTGCCCGGGTCTCCCGTCCCACCAGGAGACCCGAGCAACCAGGCGGCTTTGCGGCCGGCTGGTTGGAGTCCCGATCATTCCCAGTCGATGTCTCATCAGGGGAAACGCGTCAGGGGGAGAAGCCTGCGCCATCACCACCCGTGGTCCACGCTGCAGAGCGGCCACCTTTCAATTTGCATTCGCCTATTTATTCAACTTAACTTGTGAGGGGTATAGGAGAGAGACCAACCCCCATACAGCAACAGGAGTCAGAACAAGATTTACAAGAAAATTCACTGCCTGCTAGTCTGGATAGTTTGCCTGAGGATTTGGAGAACATTATCACTCACCATCTGACCCGTAAAATACTTGCCTTTGGTAAGAGTTTTGATATACCACATATCGGGTGGAAGAGTGAAAGGTTGGGACGTCATATCTATTACACTGGCTGGTGTCATCTTCTCAAGTGTTTTATTATGTTGAGTTGGTAAGGGTATTACCTCTCTTTTCTTTGCACGTGGGTGCCAAGAGGGATTTGGTGTTTGCACGTCCTCTTCTTCACCTTCATTCACCATCAAGAAGATTTCAGCCTTTTTTTTCATTTTGGACTTGTTTTAAACTGCTCATATTTCCATAGCATGTTTTTGTTCACATTGTGCACCATTTATAATATCTGTATATATTTATTCATTAGGTATTTTGTTCATTGTGTTTTCCCTTTTGGTTCAACACACATTGCTCACATCTAGCGCACCCATTTTTTGCACAATTCTCCTTTAACCACTTCCCGCAAGCCGACATACCCCTACGTCGGCTGCACTAAGAGGTTGTACCGGGATGATGCCTGCAGCTAAAGGCATCATCCTGGTACCATTTTTTAGAGTCATCGGTCGGCTTTCAGGCGGTAACAGCCAATGCGGCTCGGGAGCTGCTCAATCGTTACCCCAGCGAGCGGGAGGGGTCGCCCCTTCCCGCCACCTTCCGCAGCTCTGCCCGGGTCTCCCGTCCCACCGGGAGACCCGAGCAACCAGGCGGCACCGCGGCCAGCTGGTTGGAGTCCCATTCAAAGCTGGATTCGGCTTTGATCGGGTCTCCGATGATGTAACCCGGAAGCAGGGTCCATGACGTCATGTCCCGGTTACTCAGCGGCTAAAGGCGCCAAATATAAAAAGTGACAGTATTCAAAAATGCAGTTTTTGGCGTTTTGAATACATGGAAGTGTAGTGGAGGGGTTTGGAGTCTTTTAGGCCCTCGATCCCTCCATAAAGAGTACCTGTTACTGCATATTGCTGTCGCAATGGATGTTTACATTGCTTGTGACAGCAATAAAAGTGATCGGATTTTTTTTTTTTTTAAAACCTGTGCTAAAATTTAAAAAAAAAGTAAACAAAAAGAAAAAAAAAATGTTTTAAGTGCCCCCCTCGCCGTGTGCTCTCGCACGAAAGAAAACGTATATGGAAGTCGCGCCCGCAAATGAAATCGCTGTTCAAACCACACATGTGAGGTATCGACGCGATCGCCAGAGCGAGAGCAATAATTTAAAAAAAGTGCTACTCTGTAACTTTAAACTGGTAACCGTTAACATTTTTTAAATCATCGCCTATGGAGATTTTTATTGACCGTAGTTTGTCGCCATTCCGTGGGTGTGCGCAATGTTAAACCGTAACATGTTAGGCTTTTTTTTACTTGGCGTGACATCATCTTTCACAATATAAATTTTTTTTAAATGCAGTGAAATTTATTTATTCCAAAAAAATGGTGTTTGAAAGACCGCTGCGCAAACACCGCGTGACAAAAAATATTGCAACGACTGCCATTTTATTCTCCAGAGTATTTGCTAAAAAATATATATATAATGTTTGGGGGTTCTAAGTAATTTTCTAGCAAAAAATACTGATTTTAAACAACAAGTGTCAGAAATGGGCACGGTCCTTATGTGGTTAAGGGGGGGGGGGGGTGTCAGGGGGTGTGTCCTATGCCTACCTACTTTTTCTCATGGGTGTCTCTCATTCCCATTTCAGAAAGTTAGGAGGTATGGCTAATGACACTGGCTGGGAAGGGGTTAACATCAAGGAGCAATTAAGGGGTTAACTGTCTGTATAACAAGGGTAATTTGTGCTGCTTTTACTTTCTGATCTGGCTGTTTTTTTCTCCCTACTTTCCAGATTGCTATTCTGTCTACACAGAGTTCTTTGTTTGTGTAAACACAGACCTCTGTGCTGTGATTGGACTCAGCCAATCAGCTGATTTCAGCCAAAATTATTGGCTGAAACCTGTTGACAAACTTGTGCTGTGTAGGGGGGGTGTAGGGGTGCGCCAAACCAAAAAGAAAGCCGGTAACATACATGTACGTTGTCATGCCTGCACCTGCTGTTCACTCGCAGTATATTTACTGTTAGCGGGTCGGCAAGTGGTTAACTCCGTGGCGCAGACAGTATGCAAATATGCGGCCTCTCTGCGTCAAGGCCCAGCCAGCGAGAGGCGGCGTCTTTGTGTACTGTCGGCGCCATGGAGTTAACCACTTGCCGACCCGCTCACAGTAAATATACTGCTGCAAATTTACGTACCAGAATGTAAAGACAGCTGTGCCGAGAGCGCACACCCTGCACACTCACAGTACAGTTGCCGGGCGACTAACAGAAAGCAAGTAGCGATTGGGAGCTTTCCAACCATGTGACTGCTGTGACAGCCAATCACGGCGGTCACATGCTCAAAAACCCCACCCCAACTCCAAGCATCTGAAACACCATAAAGGGTTGAGAGGCGCCAGCGCCAAGGGGGTTAAAAAAAATTTAAAATGTTTTTTAGCTAAATATTATTTTTCTCAAAACAGACATTAGAAACTGATTAAAACGGATTATAACTCAGTAAACGGAATAAATTATTTCGTTAAAAAAAACATGACTTATGTACCATGTGATCTGGTATGGGCAAACAAACAAACTGTGTTTGCAACCCGTGTATAGGGTGTTTCTAACTTAACCGCTTGCCGACCGCCGCACGACTATTTATTGTGGCGGTCAGCCCCTCACAGGCAAAGCGACGTAGTACTACGTCGCTAGCCTGTGAAGGTCTAGGGAGCGAGCGCGCGCCTCCGGAGGCACGCTCCCGCGCGGTCACGGACCCCCCCTGCGCATGTGACCGGCGGACCCGATGTCCGCCGGTCACTCGCGATCGTACAGGGAGAAAGGCAGGCGTCTGATGTAAACAAAGTCGCCTGTCATTCTTCCCTGTCTATGAATGGTGATCATACGGTTCTACTACGTAGGACCATTGATCAGTGTTCCTACACCTCAAGCCACAGCCAATCACAGTTAGAATCACGCCCCTAGGGACACACACCACCCCTCCCTCTCAAAAAAAGTTAACCCCTTCCCTGCCAGTGTAATTTTACAGTAACAGTGCATATGTATAGCACTGATTACTGTAGAAATGTCACTGGTACCCCCAAAAGTGTCAAAAATGTCAGTCAAGGGTCCGATCTGTCCGCCGCAATGTCGCAGTACCGCAAAAAAATCGCAGATCGCCGCCATTACGCGTTAAAAAAAAAAAGACAAAAATCTTTCCCTTTGTTAGTAAACGCGATAACTTTTGCACAAACCAATCAAAATACGCTTTTTGGGATTTTTTTTACCAAACATATGTAGCAGAAAACAAATTGGCCAAAAATTTTAAAAAATTTTGATTTTTACATTTTTTTTGGGGGAATTTCATATAAAAAATGTGAAAAATATTGTTATTTTTGCAAAATTTACGCTCTTTTTTTGTTTATAACGCAAAAAGTAAAAATCGCACAGGTGATCAAATACCACCAAAAGAAAGCTTTGTTTGTGGGAAAAAAAGGACGTCAAATTCGTTTAGGCACGACCGCACAATTGTCCATTAAAGTCACGCAGTGCCGAATCGCAAAAAAAAAACCCCTGGTCGGAATGGGGGTAAAATCTTCCGGGGCTTAAGTGGTTAATATTGACAACTGCTGCAGATTGCAACAGCAGTGCTATTTGAGTGCGTGTTCACGGCAGAATGCAGTGCAGAAAAGCTGCGCCCCGTGCACATTTCCAGCACTGCACTCAAATAGCACTGCTGTTGTTATCTTCAGCAGGTGTCGATATTACTGTAGGTTACCAACACTCTATATACGGGTCGCAAACGCAGTGTGTTTGCCCGTACCAGATCACATGGTACAGAAGTTCTATGGGATCTGGTAGCAGTGAGTTTCCAAATGTAGCGCACGACATGCTTATGGTGCGGTGCAATTTCAACACATTCAAAATGAAAATTAATTCAGCCCGTTCAAAATGAATCGACCTTGCTTTGTGCACTGGTGCGCAGTCATGTTGGAACAGGAAGGGGCCATCCCCAAACTGTTCCCATAAAGTTGGGAGCATGAAATTGTCCAAAATGTCTTGGTATGCTGACGCCTTAAGAGTTCCCTTCGCTGGAACTAAGGGGCCAAGGCCAACCCCTGAAAAACAACCCCACACCATAATCCCCCCTCCACCAAATAATTTAGACCAGTGCACAAAGCAAGGACCATAAAGACATGGATAAGTGAGTTTGGGGTGGAGGAACTTGAATGGCTTGCACAGAGTCCTGACCTCAACCCGATATAACACCTTTGGGATGAACAGAGCTGTATAGTAACTAAGTAGAACTACTTCACTACTGTACTTAAGTACCGAAAGGCGGTATCTGTACTTTCCTAGAGTAGAATTTTTTTCTCCTACTTCCACTTTTACTTCACTAAATTTTTTCAATGATTTCAATACTTCTACTCCGATATTTTTTTTGTACTGCATAGTTACTCGTTACAATTATAAAAATTACCACTGCCAGAACAGTAGATGGCAGGTTTCATAAAGCTCAAAACATGTGTATTATCAGCGCATATGAAAATAAATGCTACTGTATGTATAAATAAAAGCTGCATTTGAAATAATAAAAAACAATATGATGTTCAAACTTTTGACTTCTTTCTTTAATAACTACATAACACAGTACTTGTACTTTTACTTTCAGTACTTGAGTAGCAATTTGTTTTTCAAAACTACTGGTACTTTTACTTTCAGTACTTGAGTAGCAAAATTTTTTAAAAAAACTACTTGCAATACTTAAGTACAAAAAATGTTGAATACTTTAGTACTTCTACTCAAGTCACTTTTTGATCGAGCACTTGTACTTTTACTCAAGTATGTGTTTTCGAGTACTTTATACAACTCTGGGGATGAATTAGAGTGGAGACAGTAACCCAGACCTTCTCATCCAACATCAGTGGCGTGCTTGACCTCACAAATGCGCTTCTGGAAGAATGGTCAAATATTCCCATAGACACACTCTTAAACCTTGTGGACAGCCTTCCCAGAAGAGTTGAAGCTGTTATAGCTGCAAAGGGTGGGCCAACTCAATATTGAACCCTACGGACTAAGACTGGGATGCCATTAAAGTTCATGTGCGTGTAAAGGCAGGCGTCCCAATACTTTTGACAATATAGTGTATATAATAATCAGCCTGGCATACATAACTGATATAAAATACATCTCACCTGGAAATATGATAGCTGTATCTCTATACCTGTGCTGGAGAACTTTGGATTGTAGATAAAATATCTCGATAGATAGATTGCAACCTTCGGAGTCTGAGCAAACGTACAGACTGTTTATTTTCTACAGAGGCCGCACTGATCAGATGCATGGAAGCAGATTTCTGGGCTAAAGTTAACAGAGCTTTATTGCAACATTCAGCCTTAGGCTGGGTTCACTCCACTATAGTGAAATAGGCACCTTTTCCGTGCATTCCCAACCATCGTGTGTAGAACAGCCCAATAATTTCTATGGGCTGTCCCACCCAGAATAAACACCAGGAAAGAAGTCTCTGATCCTTTTTAAAAATGGCGCCGCAACAAACTGCATGGGCTTGCTGATGTGTAAAGATTTAAAGTGCTATTAAGGGTTCAAGAAAATGTTGGTGGTCCCCAGGAGTTCTGCCACAAATCAACATTCTGTCAGATGTATACTGCCCATAGTTGTTTCCAGTGTTGTTCTCAATGCGTGTGTATAAAGTGTGTATAAAGTGTGTATAAAGCAGTAGTGTGATCCACGAGGAGGGGTCAGAGAGCCGGATCATTGTGTGTATAAGGCAGCAGTGTGATCCAGGGGAAGGGAGGCAGAGAGCCGGAGCATTGTATGTATATGGCAGCAGTTTGATCCAGGGGGAGGTGGCAGAAAGCCGGAGCATTGTGTGTATAAGGCAGTAGGGTGATCCTGGGGAATGGGGGCAGAAAGTCGGAGCATTGTGTGTATAAGGCAGTAGTGTGATCCAGGGGGAGGGGGGCAGAAAGCCAGAGCATTTTTTGTATAAGGCAGCAGTGTGATCCATGGGGAGGGGGGGCTGAGAGCCAGAGCAGTGTGTGTATAAGGCAGCAGTGTGATCCAGGGGAAGGAGGGCAGAGAGCCAGAGCATTGTGTGTATAAAACAGCAGTGTAATCCAGGGGGAGGGGGGCAGAGAGCCAGAGCATTGTGTGTATAAGGCAGCAGTGTGATGCAGGGGGAGGGGGGCAGAAAGCCGTAGCATTGTGTAAATAAGTCAGCAGTGTGATCCAGGGGGAGGGGCAGGAAGCTGGAGCATTGTGTGTATAAGGCAGCAGTGTGATCCATGGGGAGGGTGGGCAGAAAGCCGGAGCATTGTGTGTGTAAATAAGGCAGCAGTGTGATCCAGGGGGAGGGGGGCAGAAAGCTGGAGCACTGTGTGTATAAAGCAGCAGTGTGATCCATCGGGAGGGGGCAGAGAGCCAGAGCATTGTTTGTATAAGGCAACAGTGTGATCCAGGGGGAGGGGGGCAGAAAGCCGGATCATTGTGTGTGTAAATAAGGCAGCAGTGTGATCCAGGGGGAGGGGGGCAGAAAGCCGGAGCACTGTGTGTATAAAGCAGCAGTGTGATCCATGGGGAGGGGGCAGAGAGCCAGAGCATTGTGGGTATAAGGCTGTAGTGTGATCCAGGGGAAGGGGGGCATAGAACCAGGGCATTGAGTGTATAAGGCAGAAGTGTGATCCACGGGGGAGGGGGGCAGAAAGCCGGAGCATTGAGTGTATAAGGCAGCCAGCAGTGTGATCCGGGGGAGGGGGGGGCAGAGAGTTGGAGCATTGTGTGTATAAGGCATCAGTGTGTTCCAGAGGCAGAGGGGCAGAGAGCCGGAGCATTGTGTGTATAAGACATGTAAAATTCATGTTAGTGGTCCGTGGGATTCAAAATTGTGAGTTTAGTGGTTTGTGAGGTCCGAAAAGGTTGGCGACCACTAATCTAGTTCAACCAGCAACCCCCAAGAATATTATTTCTGTTTAGTTTTAGCTCAGACTATATACATCATGGTGTTTAGGCCCCGTTCACACTGGGGCGATCCGACTTGGGGGGGGCGACCTCCGAGGTCGCGGTGCGAGCAGCACGGACTTCATAACATTGAAGTCTATGACGGTTGCTCCGGGTTGCCCCAAAGAAGCTCCGGACCCTTTTTCTAAGTCGGAGCGACTTGTGTCGCTCCTATTAGAACGGGTCCGCAGCTTCCCTATGGAAGGCGACCTGTGAAGCGACCAGGTCGCCTCACAGGTCGCCTTAGTGTGAACGGGGACTTACTTATAAATATTTTCAACAAGATTGACACAAATCAACATAACTTTCATCCAGGGTTTACACAATTTTACAACTGAAACCAACTAGAAAGATGCAAGATCCCAAGTGGGGGAAAAAAAAAAAATATATATATATATATATATATATATTGTGACAGGAAGTCAGGTAAATCTGTGAATGTAGTCACAGACAGGAGCTACACTTCCACCTGGGTTAGACAAATCACCAATTACTATAGGGTGTCGGCTACAGAGGTAGCCAGAACTGTCTAAGGAATTTGAAAGGCCTTCAGCTGTTCAGAATGAGGAAATGAAGGCCTCTATAATTTGTCCAAAGGAAGTCTAATGGATTGCTGCCTCCTGTCGCCGTGTGGGCTGGGAGAAGGAGGACAGTCAGATGAGTGCCTCCCGACAAGCTGGTGAGCATGGGAGAAGACCCCCTGAAGTGATGTGTGCTAAGGAGGGTAACCAGTTGTGAAGACTTCTTAAAGGTAAATAAACAAACTATTTCTATGTGGAAGAAATAAAGGAATGTTTGCCAAGCAAAGAGAAAAACAAAGGGACAGCTTAAATGAACATGTGCTAAGCTAATCCCTTACATATGGTGGAGGATGCGGGCATGCCAAGCGAGAGGTAGCGGGATCAATGCCCGCATCCTCCACCATATGTAAGGGATTAGCTCGGTGGTAGGCGTGGATGACCCCTTTGGGGGTGCGTTTTCACAGAGAGATAGCCGAGCAGTGGTTGCAAACAACACTGATTTATTCATGCAATTTACTTCACACAATTGCAAGCCTCAAAACAGCCAAAATAAAATAAAACAAAATAAATCCTTGCCACTGTGGGCAGCTACCTTCTCACACACTGGAACCTATCTAATGAAGTCTGTCCCCAACCTACTGTTGGGCAGACTTGGCTGGTCATACAGCAGACTCTCAATAGTCCATGTTTTATCTCTCCACCACAGCACATGTTCATTTAAGCTGTCGCTTTGTTTTTCTCTTTGCTTGGCAAACATTCCTTTATTTCTTCCACATAGAAATAGTTTGTTTATTTACCTTGAGAAGTCTTCACAACTGGTTACCCTCCTTAGCGCACATCACTTCAGGGGGTCTTCTCCCATGCTCACCAGCTTGTCGGGAGGCACTCATCTGACTGTCCTCCTTCTCCCAGCCCACACGGCGACAGGAGGCAGCAATCCATTAGACTTCCTTTGGACAAATTATAGAGGCCTTCATTTCCTCATTCTGAACAGCTGAAGGCCTTTCAACTTCCTTAGACAGTTCTGGCTACCTCTGCAGCCGACACCCTAAAGCACAGGTGTCAAACACAAGGCCCGCGGGCCGAATCCGGCCCTCCAGGCCATTTTATGTGGCCCTCACACCTCTCCTGTAGCTTCAGGAGAGCTCCAGTCCTCCTCCAGACCTTATACTTACTGCTTTCCAGCAATGCCTCCAGCTTCTTCCCAGCAGCACCACAAGGTAAGAGAGGTGCACTGTGATGTAAGGGAGGGTGGGGGACTCAACTTCTGATGGTGGAGAGGCTCTTGACGTCTTATGTAAGGGTAGGGAATGCTCTTGACAACTAATCTTACAGATACAACCGGCCCTTTTGAGGGCAATCATAATGCTGATGCGGCCCGCGATTAAATTGAGTTTGACACCTCTGCCCTATAGTAATTGGTGATTTGTCTAACCCAGGTGGAAGTGTAGCTCCTGTCTGTGACTACATTCACAGATTTACCTGACTTCCTGTCACAATATATATATATAGTACATACGGTATGTAGAATTATATATATATATATATATATATATATATATATTGTATATATTATATATATATATATACACTGCTCAGAAAAAAGTAAAGGAATTGATACCATTAAATGGCCCCCCTCTAGGACATTATGTTTTGGTCCATCTGACCCCACCAGGTTGCACCTCAGTCTGTTCAGAAGCTCAGTGATGCCCTGGTCCAGATCTGGGAGGAAATACCCCAGGTCACCATCGGTCATCTCAAAAGGAGCATGCCCCGACATTGTCTGGCATGCATACAAGCACGTGGGGGCCATACAAACTACCATTTTGTACCATTTTGAGTCGTTGCAATGAAATTTCAGAAAAATTCACTACCCTGGTGCATCATTTTTTCACTTTGATTTTCGGGGTGTCTTTGAATTCAGCCCTCTGTAGGGTGATAATTTTCATTTCCATCAAATGATGTGACATCCTTTCTTTCCTTAACACATTACCCAGTCTATATCAGTATAGATATCCAGCATGATATTTTCCCCATTGAGATCTGATGTGTTTTCAAAGTGTTCTTTTAATTTTTTTGAACAGTGACTGTGTATATATATATATATATATATATATATATATATATATGTATATATATATATACAGTCAGGTCCATAAATATTGGGACATTGACACAATTCTAATCTTTTTGGCTCTATACACCACCACAATGGATTTGAAATGAAACAAACAAGATGTGCTTTATCTGCAGGCTTTGCGCTTTAATTTGAGGGTATTTACATCCAAATCAGGTGAAAGGTGTAGGAATTACAACAGTTTGTATATGTGCCTCCCACTTTTTAAGGGACCAAAAGTAATGGGACAATTGACTGCTCAGCTGTTCCATGTCCAGGTGTGTGTTATTCCCTCATTATCCCATTTACAAGGAGCAGATAAAAGGTCCAGAGTTCATTTCAAGTGTGCTATTTGCATTTGGAATCTGTTGCTGTCAACTCTTAATATGAGATCCAAAGAGCTGTCACTATCAGTGAAGCAAGCCATCATTAGGCTGAAAAAACAAAACAAACCCATCAGAGAGATAGCAAAAATAATTAGGTGTGGCCAAATCTACTTTGGACTATCCTTAAAAAGAAAGAACGCATCGGTGAGCTCAGCAACACCAAAAGACCCGGTAGACCACGGAAAACAATTGTGGTGGATGACCGAAGAATTCTTTCCCTGGTGAAGAAAACACCCTTCACAACAGTTGGCCAGATCAAGAACACTCTCCAGGAGGTAGGTGTATGTGTGTCAAAGTCAACAATCAAGAGAAGACTTCACCAGAGTGAATACAGAGGGTTCACCACAAGATGTAAAACATTGGTGAGCCTCAAAAACAGGAAGGCCAGATTAGAGTTTGCCAAACAACATCTAAAAAAGCCTTCACAGTTCTGGAACAACATCCTATGGACAGATGAGACCAAGATCAACTTGTACCAGAGTGATGGGAAGAGAAGAGTATGGAGAAGGAAAGGAACTGCTTATGATCCAAAGCATACCACCTCATCGGTGAAGCATGGTGGTGGTAGTGTCATGGCGTGGGCATGTATGGCTGCCAATGGAACTGGTTCTCTTGTATTTATTGATGATGTGACTGCTGACAAAAGCAGCAGGATGAATTCTGAAGTGTTTTGGGCAATATTATCTGCTCATATTCAGCCATATGCTTCAGAACTCATTGGACGGCGCTTCACAGTGCAGATGGACAATGACCCGAAGCATACTGCGAAAGCAACCAAAGAGTTTTTTAAGGGAAAGAAGTGGAATGTTATGCAAGGGCCAAGTCAATCACCTGACCTGAATCCGATTGAGCATGCATTTCACTTGCTGAAGACAAAACTGAAGGGAAAATGCCCCAAAAACAAGCAGGAACTGAAGACAGTTGCAGTAGAGGCCTGGCAGAGCATCACCAGGGATGAAACCCAGCGTCTGGTGATGTCTATCTGTTCCAGACTTCAGGCTGTAATTGACTGCAAAGGATTTGAAACCAAGTATTAAAAAGTGAAAGTTTGATTTATGATTGTTAATCTGTCCCATTCATTTTGGTCCCTTAAAAAGTTAGAGGCACATATACAAACTGTTGTAATTCCTACACCGTTCACCTGATTTGGATGTAAATACCCTCAAATTAAAGCTGAAAGGCTGCAGTTAAAGCACATCTTGTTTATTTAATTTCAAATTCATTGTGATGGTGTATAGAGCCAAAAAGATTAGAATTGTGTCAATGTCCCAATATTTATGGACCTGACTGTATATATATATATATATATATATATATATATATATATATATATATATATATATATATATATATATATATATACTATATTACATAAAGTATTGGGACACCTGCCTTTACACACACAGGAACTTTAATGGCATTCCAGTCTTAGTCCGTAGGGTTCAATATTCAGTTCGCCAACCCTTTGCAGCTATAACAGCTTCAACTCTTCTGGGAAGGCTGTCCACAAGGTTTAGGAGTGTCTATGGGAATGTTTGGCTCACAGTCTCCACTATAATTCATCCCAAAGGTGTTCTATCAGGTTGAGGTGAGGACTCTGTGCAGGACAGTCAAGTTCCTCCACCCCAAACTCGCTCATCCATGTCTTTATGGACCTTGCTTTGTACAGTGGTGCGCAGTCATGTTGGAACAGGAAGGGGCCATCCCCAAACTGTTTCCACAAGAATGAAATTGTTCAAAATCTCTTGGTATGCTGACACCTTAAAAGTTCCCTTCACTGGAACTAAGGGGCCAAGCCCAACCCCTGAATAACAAACCCACATCATAATTCCCTCTCCACCAAATGATTTGGACCAGTGCACAAAGCAAGGTCCATAAAGACATACAGTAGATGAGCAAGTTTGGGGTGAACTTGACTGGCCTGTACCTGATAGAACACCTTTGGGATGAATTAAAATAGAGCCAGGCCTTCTCCTCCAACATCAGTGCCTGACCTCACAAATGCGCTTCTGGAAGAATGGTCAAACATTCCCATAGACACACTCCTAAACCTTGTGGACAGCCTTCCCAGAATTTGAAGCTGTTTTAGTTGCAAAGGGTGGGCCAACTGAATATTGAACCCTACAGACTAAGACTGGGATGCCATTTAAGTTCATGTGTGTGTAAAGGCAGGTGTCCCAATTATTTTGGTAGTATGGTATATAAAAAAAAAAAAAGAAATATATATATATATATATATATATATATATATATATATATATATATATGTAGCACTGCCCCCTTGAGGACTGCTGAATTCTTCACCTTGCTCCCTCTGGGTTTACCGTTAGCAACTGCATGCACAAACTTAACACTTTACTTTCCGGCTCAGTCAATAATCAGTCTAGTGGTTGTACTTGTTTTTGTTGTTTTATCTTAAATAGGAATGAGAGAAGGGATAGAGTGGGATACTCTGGAATTGAACTATTCACTGTTGATGAGAACTCCTGTATGAGCTGGATGAGCCACTAGATGAATTTAGGGTAAAGTCTCTGTCATGAAACTTGATTGAGCAACTATCTTCAGGGTACTCACTTAGCACCCCCGTTCATTTCACCAGCTGACACCCGTCCTCTGACTACTTTACTCCGGGGTGGCTCCCTCGCAGGTCAGGCCCGTAGACACGATCCCCTGTACTCATGATACTGTTTTTCCAGGTTCCCCAGTGTCTCAGCCCCTCTAGTCAGCTCTCCTGGACCTCTGGGTTCAGCTCCTACCTTCTGGTTCACCAGGGCGACTGCCTGTGACCACGTGCCACCAATGCAGAGGAGGAGACAGCCATCACCCTCCCTCCGAGACTCTGCTCACAAACCAAAGGCCCGGAGCACATGTGGCTTTTATACCACACCCCACAATGCACCAAGACAACCAGTCTGTGCCAATCACTGAGGCTGTATCAAAGCCTGTGTACCCATTGGTCAGGTTTTCTCCACTGTCCAATATACCTCCCTATTGGACCAGTGGGGACACTCCCCTAGACCAGATTAATCACACACTGAGCACCATGAGCAGACCTAACTCACAGATCCTGCTCTCTGTTAAGCAGAAAGCAATATGGAATTTGCCTGCTGCTCCTCTGATAGGCAGACAGCAGACAGAGCCAAAACTATACTCACTCTCTAGCACCTACCTAGGAGCGTACTATATTATATATATATATATATATATATATATATATATATATATATTATGTAAGGGGTTAGCTCGGTAGCAGGTGTGGGTGACCCCTTGGGGGGGGGGGGTCGTTACACAGAGAGACAGCCGAGGAGTGGTTGAAAACAACGGTCTATGGTTTATTCTTCCAATTTTCTTTAAACAAGTGCAAGCATCCAAACAGCATAAATCAAACAAACATAAAAACAACCCTGGCCAGTTGGGGCGTCTACCTTCACAAACACAGGAACCTACCTATGGAGTCTGTCCCAACCTACTGCTGGGCAGACACTGCTGGTCATACAGAAGAAAACCAATAGTCTTTGTTTTCTTTTCACACAGAAAAAGTCCAACACTTCACCTTCAGAAGTCTTTCAGCTCACTGCTCTCCTTAATGCACACAGCTTCAGGAGGCAGCAATCAGTAGTCATCCTCTGGAGTCTGGATGACTTAATTGCTTCATCCTGAAAAGCTGAAGCCTTTTCAACGTCCTAACACCTTTCTGGCTACCCCTCGCAGCCGACACCCTATAGCAGTGGTTCTCAATTCCGGTCCTCGGGACCCACTAACAGGCCAGATTTTAAGTATTACCTTGGGGAGATGCAGACTAGAATACTGCAATCACAGAGCAGCAAATGGGATCACCTGTGATGTAATTTAGTTATCTTGCAAACCTGGCCTGTTGGTGGGTCCCGAGGACCGGAATTGAGAACCACTGCCCTATAGTAATTGGTGAACTGTCTAAACAAGGCGGAAATGTATCTCCGTCTGTGACAACACCCACAGATTTACCTGACTTCCTGTAACAATATATATATATATATATATATATATATATATATATATTATACATATTTTACCAAACTCACAGTGTTCCCATCATACAAAGTAAGGAAAAGTAGCTGCATAATTCGTCTTCTTTAGTAATCCATCAAGGATATCAAGATTTCAAAGGTTTTAACCACTTGCCGACCGCCGCACGACTATCTACGTCGGCGGTCAGCCCCTCACAGGCAAACTAACGTAGGGCTACGTTGCTTGCTTGTGAGGGTCTAGGGAGCGAGCGCGCGCCCCCGGAGGCGCGCTCCCGCTCCCGCGTGGTCACGGACCCCCCCGCGCGTGTGACCAGCGGACCCGATGTCCGCCGGCCACTCGGCGATCGGCGGGGGAGAGGGAGAATGTCAGGCAGCTTGTGTAAACAAGCCACCTGTCATTCTCCTCGCTGCAAAGACACTGATCACATGGATCTACTATGTAGATCCATTGATCAGTGTCCTTACAGCTGAAGCCACAGCCAATCACAGTAGAAAGCACGCCCCTAGGGACACACACAGCCCCTCCCTCCCAAATAAAGTTAACCCCTTCACTACCAGTGTATTTTTACAGTAACAGTGCATATATATAGCACTGATTACTGTAGAAATGTCACTGGTAACCCCAAAAGTGTCAAAAATGTCAGTCAAGGGTCCGATCTGTCCGCCACAATGTCGCAGTACCGCAAAAAAAATCGCAGATCGCCGCCATTATGCGTTAAAAAAAAAAACAACAAAAATGACAAAAATCTTTCCCTTTGTTAGTAAACGCGATAACTTTTGCGCAAACCAATCAAAATACGCTTTTTGCGATTTTTTTTACCAAACATAGGTAGCATAAAACAAATTGGCCGAAAATGTTAAAAAATTTTGATTTTTACATTTTTTTGGGGGGGAATTTCATATAAAAAAATGTGAAAAATATTGTTATTTTTGCAAAATTGACGCTCTTTTTTTGTTTATAGCGCGTGATCAAAAAATCGCACAGGTGATCAAATACCACCAAAAGAAAGCTCTGTTTGTGGGAAAAAAAGGACGCCAAACTCGTTTAGGTACAGCGTCGCACGACCGCGCAATTGTCCGTTAAAGTCACGCAGTGCCGAATCGCAAAATACCCCCTGGTCGGAATGGGGGTAAAATCTTCCGGGGCTTAAGTGGTTAAAAAGAGACAACAAACTGGCAACAGTTTCGGGATTAGTTATTTGACCCTTCCTCAAGGCTGTTGTCTAATATCCTAATCTTGTGCTCATTACCTTAAGTCTGCGATTACTTGAACTGACCTTGTATTATTATATACTTTATATATATATATATATATATATATATATATATATATATATATATATTTAATTGTAAAGTAACAAAATCCTGTCAGTTCTCAGTTCTGTCACCTTGGGGTTCAGTAGATCACAGAATTTAATATTCCTCTTGTATTAGCATATTGTACACCAGATGTATAGATGAAGGGAGGACAGCCGGTCATCTCCTCGAATTCCCAGGGGCCAAACGATTTTGACTTCCACATCTATCATGGGGTATTCAGGAATAAGCAGTCCTTATAAAGCAGGACACGAGTGTTGAGCAAGGAGCAACATCTGTACAACAGATGGAAATTTGTTCGAAAACCTGCCAAAATGTTTTTTTTTTTCTTTTTTTTTTTTTTGGGTCTCCAACCCATTTTCCACCGGCGAGAAAGCACTAGGGCCCAGCCTCGTAGGATATGAAAAGAGACCATAAGGTCAGGGTGGGTTGGTATCTCCCATCTCACAGTCCCCGGAGGGCTATGAAGTCAGGATATTTCCAGAACCATGTTTCAAAAACAAGATTTACAGCAACTTGAATTTGGAAGGAAAAACAATGATTTTGGAGAGGTAAAAAATAGTGGAAAAAAACAAAAAAATAAGGAAAAAAAAAATAACACTTAAAAAGTTTAGCGCACAACAAAATTAATAGGAGAACTGCAGATGTTGTCTTTTTTAAAAGTTTTGGATTTTTTCTTTGCTCTCGAATTGTATGAAAATTTAACACAAGCAAATATTTTAAAGATTTGCCAGAGCATAGGTCAACCTGGTCAGGCCCTAACAAAATGAATTATAGAAGCAATACATCTAATTGACTCACTAGAGGGCCATACAGGTACAATCATACAATCAAACCACCTTCCAACACATTACAGTTTATTTATTACAGGTATTAATATAGTGCCGTCGATTTACACAACGCTTACTCATATATATTATACATTCACATCGGTCCCTCTTCTCAAAATGCTTACCATCTAAGGTCCCTAAATCACATACTAGGGCCAATTAAGACAGGAGCCAGTTAACCTACCAGCATGTGTTGGGCGTGTAGGAGGAAACCCATGTAGACAGAAGGAGCACATGGTAGTGTCATGGTTCGGCTTTGAATCAACAACCCTAGTGCTGCTGGGAGGAAGTGCTAACCACTTAGCTGCTGTGCTGCCCATAGTTCCACCAGGAGTCTTCAGATTGGCTAGGGAAGAGAGGGAGGAGGAAAATGCAGAGTGGGCAACTACATAGCAAATGAGGTTTAACCACTTAAGCCCCGGAGGATTTGGCTGCTAAAAGACCAGGGGGTTTTTTGCGATTTTTTACTGCGTGACTTTAACGGACAATTGCGCGGTCTTGCGACGTTGTACCTAAACGAATTTGACGTCCTTTTTTCCCCACAAACAGAGCTTTCTTTTGGTCGTATTTGATCACCTGTGCGATTTTTTGATCATGCGCTATAAACAAAAAAATAGCGTCAATTTTGCAAAAATAACAATATTTTTCACATTTCTTATATGAAATTCCCCCCAAAAAAAATGTAAAAATCAAAATTTTTGGTAAAAAAAATCGCAAAACGTATTTTTTTATTGGTTTGCGCAAAAGTTATCGCGTTTACTATCAAAGGGAAAGATTTTTGTCATTTTTGGTGTTTTTTTTTTTAACGCGTAATGGCGGCGATCTGCAATTTTTTTTCGGTACTGCGACATTGTGGCGGACAGATCGGACCCTTGACTGACATTTTTGACACTTTTGGGGGTACCAGTGACATTACTGCAGTAATCAGTGCTATACATATGCACTGTTACTGCAAAAATGACACTGGCAGGGAAGGGGTTAACTTTATTGGAGAGGGAGCGGTTAAGTGTGTCCTAGGGGCGTGATTCTAACTGTATAGGGACATGGCTATTGGTGTAAAAACAAAGATCAACGGTCCTACATAGTAGAACCATCTGATTTTCATTTTTACACCAGGGAGAATGACGGGCGGCTTGTTTACATAAGCCACTCCGCCTTTCTCCCTTCACGGGAGCGATCGTAGTGTGACCGGTGGACATTGAGTCCGCCGGTCACACGCACTGACTTGTCTGTGAACGAGCCGCGGCGGGGGCGCGCCTCGGCGGGCACGCGCCCGCCCGCCCGCAATTGGCTCTCAAGTCAGTGACAGGCGAGTGACGTATCCATACGTCAATCTGCCTGGCCGGGGCTGAGCGCCGCAGTATATAGTCGTGCGGCGGTCAGCAACCAGTTAATGTGGAGAAGTGTATTGCATTTGTGGACTAAAAAACATAAAAGCACAATACACATTAGAGGGTGAAACTCTGGGGGAATAAAAAAATTGAGAAAGATCTGGGGGTCTTAGTAGAAGATAGACTTAGCCATAGCATGCAATGTCAAGCTGCAGCTGCCAAAGCCGGCAGAATATTAGCATGCAGAAAAAAAGGGATGTTTTCCAGAGATAAAACTATAATTCTTCCACTTTATAAAACTCTGGTCCGACCGCATCTGGAGTATTCTGTCCAGTTTTGGTCGCCCGTCCTCAGAAGGGATGTGTTGGAGCTGGAGAGAGTCCATAGAAGGGCAACTAAACCGATTAGACCTCAATTATGAAGAGCGCTTACAAGCTGGAGAAGAGACGCCTGAGAGGGGACATGATAGCAATTTATAAATACCTCAACGGTGATCTCAGCATAGAAATAAAGCTATTCAGTCACAAGGAATGCATGAGGACACAAGGCCATACAATGCGATTAGAGGAGAAGCGTTTTAACCCCAGGCTACGCTCTGGGTTCTTTACAGTAAGGGCTCTTATGCCTCGTTTCCACTGAGTGGTACGGTACAATTCGATTCAGTACGGTATGGTTCGGAACGGTACACCTTGCGTTTCCACTGCCAATAGTACCCTTTCATGATAGGCGTGGTGTAGCAGGAAAGCTGTGATAGACGATTCTCTGTCAACCAATCAAAGTTCTGCAGAGTGTAGCTCCACCTTGTTGGTACGGTACTAATGGGCTTGGTACCCCAACGAAAGGGTCCCAAAAAAGTGGTACGTACGGTTTGGAATTAGGGTACCATTCACAATGGAAACGGCATAAATAGCGTACCGTACCGAAACGTACCAGAAAGCTCAGTGGAAACGGGGCATAAGACTGTGGAATTCTCTACCACAAATGGTAGTAACTGCGGGAAGTATGGCTACTTTTAAAAGACTCTTGGATGGACACCTCAAGGGATCAAAACATTCAGGGGTATGGGAAATAATTATGGCCATACACACCTACACAGGTTGAACTGGATGGACTATTGTCTTTATTCAACTTCACCTACTATGTAACTATGTAGGTTATAGGAGTTGGTAATTGCTGCCAGTACTCAAGGAGGACAATTAGTGACCAATGAAGTTTTTCGAACTTGTCCGGTTGATTGTTCCCCTAGCCATCAACTGCCTTACAGGTTTGAAAAACGGTTGTGAGCAGAGATATTATCCACCAAGCTGGAAAAATTTTATGTTGGATATCGAATATGTCCATCAGCCAGACAAGCTTGTCTTTGGCTCCTATGGACCTTATTATCACAACCAGGGCTTTTTTTTCTCTGAGTATAGGTGCAGGTACTCCCCTCTTTTGAGTCACCCCTTGTCTCCACCCCCTACCCACCTCCGAGCACTGTCCTTTGGTTCCACCCCCTACCCACCTCCCCGTACCGCCCCTTTTAGAGAATACAGAACCAAGTATCATGTTGTGATTCTAGGTAACCTATATAGAATTTGTTAAAGATAACTAGAAAAGCAGTAACATAGATCCCCTTGAATCAGCAGCAATAGACCCCCCCCCCTTAACAACAGATCCCCCCCAGCAACAATAAATCTTCCCCTGCAACAAAAGAAAAAAACAGTAAAATAGATCCCCTTCAATCAGCAACAAGAGACCCCCAACAACAATAAATCCTCCCCTGCAACAATTGCCCCCCCCCCCAATAAATCCTCTACTGCAACAATAGACCCCCCAACAACAATAGGCCCCCAGCAACAATAAATCCTCCCCTGCAACAATCGCATCCCCCCCAATAAATCTTCTACTGCAACAATAGACCCCCCAACAACAATAGACCCCCCCAGCAACAAAAAATCCCCCAGCAACAATAAATCCTCCACTGCAAGTAGACCCCCCCCCCCCACAACAAAATACCCTCCAGCAACAATAAATCTTCCAGCAGCCAGCATCAATAGGCCATTCAGCTCACCCCACTGACCCCAGCACCCCTTTGCCATTGCATACATTTAGACTGGAAGTGCTAAAACTGCGTTCCCCCACGTTCCCGCTGAAAAAAAGGCCAGATCACAACCCTGAAGAAATGAGGAGATTCAAAATTGACCCATCATTTTTTGGAGCCACACCAGACTCTGAAAGGTGGTTGTGATAAAAAAAAAAAAAAAGCAAGTATGTTATAACAGCTCTACTTGTCAAAATACCTATAACTTGGCAAAGATTGGTCTCAAACCTTTTCACCAAAATTACGCCAAGGTCTGCCAACTGACAGTCCAAATTACACCGACTTCAACGTGGATGTGCCAACCTTTGTTAGGTCAGTAATAGTGTTGAGCGAACACGGACTGTATTATTCGTGTTCGTACCGAATAATTGGATTTTTTTTACCCGAACACGGACACGGACACTTTACTGTATGTTCGGGTAAAAATCCGTGTTCGGTCGTTTTATTTCCGGGTTTTGCATGCTTTGGCGCTCTTTTCATGGCGGGCTTTCAACAGCCAATCAACAATCGTTTAACTGGTGTGCCTTAAGCCATCCCAGCCATGCCTGCAAATGTCTTAGTAGCTGTGATTGGCCGTCTGAAGCATGTGACCAAGTCTTTATAAGTTCGAGGCAGCCGCCGCAGCAGCGTCATTCTGCTGCTTAGCTAAGGGACAGAGCACACATCAATGTGCTGGCTGCTGATTAGGGAAAGATAGGCAGGAAAAAACCATTTGTGTCCGGATAGAATTGAGGGACAGGTCGGAGTGTTTAGGCAGGGCGAGTTGTAGGCATTTTAGGGATAGAGTCTGCTGAATTATAGGGTCAGTGTCTTCTACAAACTACAATCGATATTGCTGTGTGGGGGGTGGGGTGAATCTGCACTCAATCCTGATCTACGATCTCTTCTCAATCCTGTTAGGGACAGAGTCTGCTGAATTTTAGGGAAACTGTGTTCTACAAACTACAATCGATATTGCTGTGTGGTGTGGGATTGGAGATAGGCAGGTGTCAGTGATCCACATCCATTTTTCTGTGTGTGAGCTGCAGTGAACACAATCTTTTTGGGCTGCAGTGAACACAATCTTTTTGGGCTGCAGTGAACACAATCTTTTTGGGGTGCAGTGAACAAAATCTTTTTGGGGTGCAGTGAACACAATCCTTTTTGGTGTGCAGTGAACACAATCTTTGTGGGGTGCAGTGAACAAAATCCTTTGTGGGGTGCAGTGAACAACATCCTTTTTGGGGTGCAGTGAACACAATCTTTTTGGGGTGCAGTGAACAAAATCCTTTTTGGGGTGCAGTGAACAACATCCTTTTTGGGGTGCAGTGAACACAATCTTTTTGGGGTGCAGTGAACAAAATCCTTTGTGGGGTGCAGTGAACACAATCTTTTTGGGGTGCAGTGAACACAATCTTTTTGGGGTGGAGTGAACAACATCCTTTTTGGGGTGCAGTGAACAAAATCCTTTTTGGGGTGCAGTGAACAAAATCATTTTTGGGGTGCAGTGAACACAATCTTTTTGGGGTGCAGTGAACACAATCTTTGTGGGGTGCAGTGAACACAATCTTTTTGGGGTGGAGTGAACAACATCCTTTTTGGGGTGCAGTGAACAACATCCTTTTTGGGGTGCAGTGAACACAATCTTTTTGGGGTGCAGTGAACACAATCTTTGTGGGGTACAGTGAACAGAATCTTTGTGGGGTGCAGTGAACACAATCTTTGGGGGGTACAGTGAACACAATCTTTTTGGGGTGCAGTGAACACAATCTTTGTGGGGTGCAGTGAACACAATCTTTTTGGGGTGGAGTGAACAAAATCATTTTTGGGGTGCAGTGAACAACATCCTTTTTGGGGTGCAGTGATCAAAATCCTTTTTGGGGTGCAGTGAACACAATCTTTTTGGGGTGCAGTGAACAAAATCCTTTGTGGGGTGCAGTGAACAGAATCTTTGTGGGGTGCAGTGAACACAATCTTTGGGGGGGTACAGTGAACACAATCTTTTTGGGGTGCAGTGAACACAATCTTTGTGGGGTACAGTGAACAGAATCTTTGTGGGGTGCAGTGAACACAATCTTTGGGGGGTACAGTGAACACAATCTATTTGGGGTGCAGTGAACACAATCTTTGGGGGGTACAGTGAACACAATCTTTTTGGGGTGCAGTGAACACAATCTTTGTGGGGTGCAGTGAACACAATCTTTGGGGGGGTACAGTGAACACAATCTTTTTGGGGTGCAGTGAACAACATCCTTTTAGGGTGCAGTGAACACAATCTTTGTGGGGTGCAGTGAACAACATCCTTTTAGGGTGCAGTGAACACAATCTTTGTGGGGTACAGTGAACAGAATCTTTGTGGGGTGCAGTGAACACAATCTTTGGGGGGTACAGTGAACACAATCTTTGTGAGGTGCAGTGAACACAATCTTTGTGAGGTGCAGTGAACACAATCTTTGTGGGGTGCAGTGAACACAATCATTGTGGGGTGCAGTGAACTCAATCTTTGTGGGGTACAGTGAACACAATCTCATACTTCTGAAGATTTGAGGGTGCTGCCTGTTCCATACTCCCCCTACTCCTCATCTAGCCTTTTAGGGGTACAAACAATAGTAATTGGGGCCTAGTGTGGTTGTGTACGTGTGATATACATACACTTTTTTTGGATCATATTTTCTATTCCGCTATTTAATCAAAAACCTTTGGGGATCAGTTAAATTGGGGGATAGTCTGTGTTGGTACGTGTGAGAGAGATCCACCTTTCCAAGTTGTTGGGGTTCATCTCATACTTCTGAAGGTTTGAGGGTGCTGCCTGTTCCATACTCCCCCTACTCCTAGCCTTTTAGGGGTACAAACAATAGTAATTGGGGCCTAGTGTGGTTGTGTACGTGTGATATACATACACTTTTTTTGGATCATATTTTCTATTCCGCTATTTAATCAAAAACCTTTGGGGATCAGTTAAATTAGGGGATAGTCTGTGTTGGTACGTGTGAGAGAGATCCACCTTTCCAAGTTGTTGGGGTTCATCTCATACTTCTGAAGGTTTGAGGGTGCTGCCTGTTCCATACCCCCCCTACTCCTCATCTAGCCTTTTAGGGGTACAAACAATAGTAATTGGGGCCTAGTGTGGTTGTGTACGTGTGATATACATACACTTTTTTTGGATCATATTTTCTATTCCGCTATTTAATCAAAAACCTTTGGGGATCAGTTAAATTGGGGGATAGTCTGTGTTGGTACGTGTGAGAGAGATCCACCTTTCCAAGTTGTTGGGGTTCATCTCATACTTCTGAAGGTTTGAGGGTGCTGCCTGTTCCATACCCCCCTACTCCTCATCTAGCCTTTTAGGGGTACAAACAATAGTAATTGGGGCCTAGTGTGGTTGTGTACGTGTGATATACATACACTTTTTTTGGATCATATTTTCTATTCCGCTATTTAATCAAAAACCTTTGGGGATCAGTTAAATTGGGGGATAGTCTGTGTTGGTACGTGTGAGAGAGATCCACCTTTCCAAGTTGTTGAGGTTCATCTCATACTTCTGAAGGTTTGAGGGTGCTGCCTGTTCCATACCCCCCCTACTCCTCATCTAGCCTTTTAGGGGTACAAACAATAGTAATTGGGGCCTAGTGTGTTGTGTACGTGTGATATACATACACTTTTTTTGGATCATATTTTCTATTCCGCTATTTAATCAAAAACCTTTGGGGATCAGTTAAATTGGGGGATAGTCTGTGTTGGTACGTGTGAGAGAGATCCACCTTTCCAAGTTGTTGGGGTTCATCTCATACTTCTGAAGGTTTGAGGGTGCTGCCTGTTCCATACTCCCCCTACTCCTCATCTAGCCTTTTAGGGGTACAAACAATAGTAATTGGGGCCCAGTGTGGTTGTGTACGTGTGATATACATACACTTTTTTTGGATCATATTTTCTATTCCGCTATTTAATCAAAAACCTTTGGGGATCAGTTAAATTGGGGGATAGTCTGTGTTGGTACGTGTGAGAGAGATCCACCTTTCCAAGTTGTTGGGGTTCATCTCATACTTCTGAAGGTTTGAGGGTGCTGCCTGTTCCATACTCCCCCTACTCCTAGCCTTTTAGGGGTACAAACAATAGTAATTGGGGCCTAGTGTGGTTGTGTACGTGTGATATACATACACTTTTTTTGGATCATATTTTCTATTCCGCTATTTAATCAAAAACCTTTGGGGATCAGTTAAATTGGGGGATAGTCTGTGTTGGTACGTGTGAGAGAGATCCACCTTTCCAAGTTGTTGGGGTTCATCTCATACTTCTGAAGGTTTGAGGGTGCTGCCTGTTCCATACCCCCCCTACTCCTCATCTAGCCTTTTAGGGGTACAAACAATAGTAATTGGGGCCTAGTGTGGTTGTGTACGTGTGATATACATACACTTTTTTTGGATCATATTTTCTATTCCGCTATTTAATCAAAAACCTTTGGGGATCAGTTAAATTGGGGGATAGTCTGTGTTGGTACGTGTGAGAGAGATCCACCTTTCCAAGTTGTTGGGGTTCATCTCATACTTCTGAAGGTTTGAGGGTGCTGCCTGTTCCATACTCCCCCTACTCCTCATCTAGCCTTTTAGGGGTACAAACAATAGTAATTGGGGCCCAGTGTGGTTGTGTACGTGTGATATACATACACTTTTTTTGGATCATATTTTCTATTCCGCTATTTAATTTAACTGGGCCTCCATGCGAGACCTGTGTGCCTTGTTGCGCTGTTTTGAGTACTCCACCAACATGGCCAGTGGCAATGACGCCGTTCTCAGCTTAACTATCCCACTTCTATGCCTCCTTGAAAAAACAATTCGGGCGATGATGGAAGAGGATGTGGCACAGGATGAGGAGGAGAAGGAGGATGAAGAGGTAACATTTCCAAGGCTTTCAGGGCAGTCATTCGCAAGGGGCTCCGAGGGTGGGTTCCTGCACACGCAAACGCCAGGGACGCAATTGTCCAGCAGGGGCACAGTTCTGGAGGATGAGGAGGATGAGGAGGAGGAGGAGCTGGAGGAGGAGATGGAACCATGTTCACAGCAGGGTGGCACCCAGGCCAGCTCATGGCCATCACTGGTGCGTGGCTGGGGGGATACAGAGGACACGGACGATACACCTCCCACAGAGGACAGCCTTTCGTTGCCTCTGGGCAGCCTGGCACACATGAGCGATTACATGCTGCAGTGTCTCCACAACGACCGCCGAGTTGCCCACATTCTAACTTGTGCTGATTACTGGGTGGCCACGCTGCTGGATCCCCGTTACAAGGACAACGTACCGTCCTTAATTCACTCACTGGAGCGCGATCGCAAGATGCGCGAGTACAAGCGCACGCTGGTAGACGCCATGCTGCTGGCATTCCCATCTGACAGCGGGGCCACAGTGGAAGCACAAGGCAGAGGAGGAGGAGGAGGAGGTCGCCAACGCAACCAGGGCACCGCCAGCACCTCAGAAGGCAGGGTTAGCATGGCCGAAATGTGGAAAAGCTTTGTCAGCACGCCACAACAAACAGCAGCACCAGCAGCTCAGATGGAACGTCTTAGCAGGAGGCAGCATTTTACCAACATGGTGGAGCAGTATGTGTGCACACGCCTACATGTAGTGAATGACGGGTCTGCCCCCTTCAACTTCTGGGTCTCCAAATTGGGCACATGGCCTGAGCTTGCCCTTTACGCCTTGGAGGTGCTGGCGTGCCCTGCAGCCAGTGTATTATCTGAACGGGTATTTAGCACGGCTGGGGGCGTTATAACAGACAAGCGCAGCCGCCTGTCCAGAGACAATGTGGACAAGCTCACGTTCATTAAAATGAACCAGGCATGGATCCCACGGGACTTTTCCGTACCTTATGCAGAATAGCAATGGATACCGACCTTACCCACCCATTGTTCCATTTTTGCTCTTTCTCACTCTTTTGGGGTGTACCCTCATTTAAAATTTTTGAAAAGAAGCAGTGTTGGCTACCTCGTCCTCCTCCTCAGGGCCAGATTAATGTAGGGGCTATTGGAGCTGCAGCTCCAGGCCCCTACCTTTTATATA
This sequence comes from Pelophylax lessonae, assembly GCF_965119305.1. Classification (NCBI taxonomy): domain Eukaryota; kingdom Metazoa; phylum Chordata; class Amphibia; order Anura; family Ranidae; genus Pelophylax; species Pelophylax lessonae. Next base: position 36,829,834 of record NC_138772.1, read on the forward strand.
GGCCCCGGGTTGGCCATATTCACTGTTACCGCTCTTCTGTCACTTGTAAACACAGAAGTCTGGCTTCTATGCTCGCTTCCCCAGGCAGCACCCTCAGAACCTCCCCACACAGCGTGAAGGCCGGACAAGGAGGGACAGTTGGCGATGCATGGATGTGTTTATGGGCTTCAGAGACAGCATCCCATGTTGAATTAGGCATGCATGGCTGCACCCTTCCTCCTCTGGGTGCATGGCAAGGCACGGCCCTTAAGGCCCTTCAAAATCCTCAGCACCAAGCCCATGATGCTGTTAATCCGGCCCTGGTCCTCCTCCACCGCCGCTTCCACCTACACCGCCCATAGGTGTGCGCAGCCTATTGCATTAAGGTGTGCACCCCAAAGTTGAAATACACATGCATGTGTTTGCCAGCAGGGAGAGTAATGTATCGGGGCCATGTACCTGTAGGCAAGGAGAAATAGAGCAGAGCAGGTCCCAGGGAGATCTTTCCCATCTCCTCACTGGCAATGCTATGTGCCCTAGGTGATTAGGGTGTGCCCAGGCACACCCAGCACACCCTGTGCGCACGCCTATGTCACCGCCACATCCACCACCACCTCAACCTCCCTCCTACTCCATATGGGCCTCGTCCTTCAGAGATGAAGAAGAACATTGTTTTATTTTTCTGTTTTTTTTTGTTGTTTTAAGTTATTTCCCTATCCACATTTGTTTGCAGAGCACTTGCCATGCTCTTAATTACGTTTTGCTGCCATTTGCAGCACTCTAGCCCTTTCCTTTGGTGTTTTAGAGCCATTTTAGTGCCTTAAAGTTCGGGTCCCCATTGACTTCAATGGGGTTCGGTGTCCGGGAAAAGTTCGGTAAAAGTCCGGGACACGGACCCGGACTTTTTGTTAAAGTTCGGCCGAACCCGTCGAACACGGACATCTAGGTGTCCGCTCAACCCTAGTCAGTAATACTAAAGCAGGCCTTCATCCATAAATAGGACTCTCTCTCCTCTGATTCCCCCTCCTCTCTTTTAGACAATTTCGTTTTTTTATACACTCAACTTAATTCATCCTCACCTACGATCTCCTACGAGATCTACAATGTATAGGACCTGGAAGAACTGTCTGGCATGTCTGCACAGTCTCTTACCTTTGTAGTTGTCTCTTTAGCAGATTTATACATAGAGCCCCCAAGGCAGCATTGTATTGTTCAGAATAGCTTGCAATGTGCAGTTAGGGGACAGATGTATTGACATTTTTTATTTATTTTTTCCTTAACCGGTTCCAGACCGTCCGCCGCCTATTTACTGCGTCAATGTGGCTCTCCTGTGCAAACCGACGTACGGCTATGTCGGTCGCGAGCAGGGAGCTAGGGGGCGAGCGCGTGCCGCCGGCGGCGCGCTTCTATCCTCATTCGGCAGCGGGGAAGCCGATGCACGGGTCAGGGGGCTCAGATGGCCGCCTGACACCCGCGATCGTTCCCCGATGAGAGAGAAGGACGGTCGGCTGTTGTAAACACAGCTGACCGTTATTCTCACTGGAGTGATCACAGAGCCCTTGTGATCCTTCTATATAGGAACATAGGTATCTATGATCATTTCAGAAACCACGCCCCCCACAGTTAGAATCACTCCCCTAGGCTCACATTTAACCCCTTGATCACCCACAGTGTTAACCCCTTCCCTGCCAGTGTCATTATTACAGTAACAGTGCATATTTTTAGCACTGATTACTGTAGTAAAAACTGGGAAATGGTCTGATGCTGTCTATTACATCCACTTCCATCCCTAAATCAAGCAGGAAGGAGAGAAATGGCCCAGGTGGAACTTTAATTGAAGTGGATGCATGAGTCGCTAATGCATAAAAATAGATTTTAATAAGTAAAAAACATGTAAGCAGTGACATGCATTGACCAACAGATGGAGTACAGAATATGGCATGGCAAGATTTCAACAGCAATATTGATATAAAAGGTCATATATCATGGAATGAACAGAATATACACAAAATTGTCTATATATAATGTACAACATAGTAGAAAACTCAAGGGGTTAAACTTAAAATCTATTTTTATGCATTAGCGACTCATGCATCCACTTCAATTAAAGCCATTTCTCTCCTTCCTGCTTGATTACTGTAGTAATGTCACTGGTCCTCCGAAAAGTGTCAAAAATGTCAGTTAGAGGTCCGATCTGTTCGCCGCAATGTCGCAGTCCCGCTAAAAATCGCAGATCGCAGCCATTACTAGTAAAAAAAAAAAAAACCAATAAAAATGACATAAATCTTTCCCGTAGTTAGTAAACGCGATAACTTTTGCGCAAACCAATCAAAATACGCTTATTGCGATTTTTTTTTTTACCAAAAATATGTAGCAGAAAACAAATTGGCCTAAAATGTTAAAAAAAAAATATTTTTTTTTATTTTTTTTTGAGAATGTTATAAAGCAGAATGTGAAAAATATTGTTTTTTTTTTTTTTTCAGAATTGTCGCTCTTTTTTTGTTTATAGCGCAAAAAATAAAAATCGCACAGGTGACAAAATACCACCAAAAGAAAGCTCTGTTTGTGGAAAAAAAAAGAAAAAAAGGACATAAATTTTATATGGGTACAGCATCGCACGACCGCACAATTGTCCGTTAAATTAACACAGTGCCGAATCGCCTGACACTCGCACAGGCTCCCCCCGCTGACGGCGCACTCGCCCACTAGCTCCTCCCAGGCAGATGATGTTAATTAACGTGATTCTACCTGGGACTGCCACTTTGCCGACGTAAAAATAAAGTAAGCGGTCGGCAAAGTGGTTAACCACTTTACCACCGGAGGATTTTGCTGTCTTCCGTCCAGGCCACTTTTTGCGATTTGGCGCTGTGCGACTTTAACTGACAATTGCTCGGTCGTGCGACGCCGTACCCAAACAAAATTTACGTCCTTTTTTTCCCACAAACAGAGCTTTCTTTTGGTGGTATTTGATCACCTGTGCGATTTTTACTTTTTGCGCTATAAACAAAAAAGAGCGTTTATTTTGAAAAAATAACAATATTTTTCACATTTTTTTATATGAAATTCCCCCCCAAAAAAATGTAAAAATCAAAATTTTTTTAAATTTTTGGCCAATTTGTTTTCTGCTACCTATGTTTAGTAAAAAAAATCGCAATAAGCGTATTTTGATTGGTTTGCGCAAAAAGTTATTGCGTTTACTAACTAAGGGAAAGATTTCTGTCATTTTTGGTGTTTTTTTTTTAACGCGTAATGGCGGCGATCTGCGATTTTTTTTGCGGGACTGCGACATTGCGGGACTGCGACATTGCGGCGGACAGAACGGACCCTTGACTGTCATTTTTGACACTTTTGGGGGTACCAGTGACATTTCTACAGTAATCAGTGCTATATATATGCACTGTTACTGTAAAAATGACACTGGCAGGGAAGGGGTTAATTTTATTGGAGAGGAAGGGGTTAATGTATGCCTGGTGCTTACTGACCTGTAGGGGGGGGAGGTGACTGTGTGACAGAAGGACAGATCGGATGTCCAGCTATGCTGAACACTCCGATCTGTCAGTCCCTGTCACTATGGAGATCCGCCCGCTTTGTTTACACACAGCGGGCGGATCTCCAGACTCGATCCCCGACGATCGGGGCAGAGCAGCGGCAATCGCCGCTGCTCCTCCGCTGGCCCGACTCCCGCTGTGAATGAACACAGCGGGAGCGAGCCTCCGGCGGCGCGCGAGCGCCGCCCACAAGGGGCGGAGTCCAGCGACGTAGGTCTACGTCGCTGGACGGGATCGCGGCACTTTGCCGCAGTAGCCTCCATGTGAGCGGAGGTAAAGTGGTTAAACAAACAAAAAGAACAAAATTAATAATTATACATATTAATAAGTGTGCACATTGAATTTAACATAATAAGTACACAAAAAGATATGATTCCAATGGTGGACCAACCTCTTCCAAGCAAACAAGGCAGAAAATTATATTGTAGGTTGTGTGATAATAAAGATAAACCAATAATAAAAAAAGGAGATATAAAGGAAAAGGTTACCTTAGGCCAATGAGAGATAAATATATCCATATAATTTAACCTTTTCCTTTATATCTCCTTTTTTTTATTATTGGTTTATCTTTCTTATCACACAACCTACAATATAATTGTACCTCCCTATTTCTATTCCATTGCAATAAGATTGAATTTATTACACTATACACGTATCTCCTTTCATCCCACACAAGTGTAGACATTGATCGGTGTTCTTGGTCTCATCTATTCCCTGTGTCCGCCCAAAGCCAATTTTCTGCCTTGTTTGCTTGGAAGGGGTTGGTCCAACATTGGATCTGAAAATTGAAAATCATATCTTTTTGTGTACTTATTATGATGATTCAATGTGCGCACATATTATTATGTATAATTATTAATTTTGTTCTTTTTGTTTGTTTAACCACTTAAGCCCCGGAGGATTTGGCTGCTCAAAGACCAGGGCCTATTTTGCGATTCGGCACTGCATGACTTTAACGGACAATTGCGCGGTCGTGCGATGCTGTACCCAAACGAAATTGACGTCCTTTTTTTCCCCACAAACAGAGCTTTCTTTTGGTGGTATTTGATCACCTGTGCGATTTTTTATTTTTTGCGCTATAAACAAAAAAAAGCGTCAATTTTGAAAAAATTACAATATTTTTCACATTTTTTTATATGAAATTCCCCAAAAAAATGTAAAAATCAAAATTTTTTAACATTTTAGGCCAATTTGTTTTCTGCTACATATTTTTGGTAAAAAGAATCGCAATAAGCGTATTTTGATTGGTTTGCGCAAAAGTTATTGTGTTTACTAACTATGGGAAAGATTTATGTCATTTTTATTGTTTTTTTTTTTAACTAGTAATGGCGGCGATCCGCAATTTTTTTTTTTTTTGCTGGACTTCGACATTGCGGCGGACAGATCGGAAATGTTTGACACTTTTGGGGGTACCAGTGACATTACTACAGTAATCAGTGCTAAAAATATGCACTGTTACTCTAAAAATGACACTGGCAGGGAAGGGGTTAACTTTATTAGTGATCAAGGGGTTAAGTTTGTCCCTAGGGCCGTGATTATAACTGTCAAGGGTCGTGGCTTGTGATGTAACCACAGAGACATACGATCCTACATAGCAGGATCGTATGATCTCTGTAGTTACACCAGGGAGAATGACAGGCGGATTTGTTCACATCAGCCGCCTGCCTTTCTCCCTCTCCAGCGGGAGATCACTAGTGGCTGGCGGACATCGGAGCCACCGGTCACTCGCACGGGGATGTTAGTGAACGAGCGGGGGCGGGAGCGCGCCTCTGGCAGCGCACGCTCGCCCCCTAGAGGCTCATGGGCGAGTGACGTACCCCTACGTTACTTTGCCCAGGAGGGGCTGACCGCCGCAGTATATATACTGACGGAGGTCGGCAAGTGGTTAAAGAATATTATTGTCAGTCCTGATGAAGCTTATTGTGAAACGCGTCGACCCTTGAGCAGACGTATTCTCATATCCACGCACTGTTCGATATGTATTTTCTTGCTTATACATGACTACATGACAACTATTTAGTCATGTCTACTTGTAATATGTTGGGTGACTTAGACCTTTTGTTTGGTCATGTTCGCCCTTTTTTATGAATAAGTGGTTTTAACTTTGAATCAATAAATGTGTTTTTTTATACATTTATATCTTATGATGTGCCCTTAAAGTCCACATATGTTATCAGTTGTCCCTTACAACTGTTGTTTTTTCTGTTTGTCTATTTGGATTATGGCACGCTCTTGACAGCTCCTTTTTCGGTTCTCGCATTAAGGTAAAAGATGTTTAGGCTTTACATCCACTTAATATTACCCCCCTCCACTTTTGGCATTTTTTTTTTTTTTAGATAGCTGATACCTATTTGTAGCAGGTACCCGCTCCAACTTCTACAGGTATTGCCTAGGCCACATGTGTCAAACACAAGGCCCGCGGGCCGAATCCGGCCCTCCAGGCCATTTCATGTGGCTTCAGCCCTCTTGTGGTCCTCCTCCAGACCCTGTACTTTCTGCTTTCCAGCACTGCCTCCAGCTTCTTCCCAGCAGCAGCACAAGGTAAGGGGGGAGAGGGTACACTGTGATGTAAGGGAGGGTGGGGGACTTAACTTCTGATGGTGGAGAGGCTCTTGACATCTTATGTAAGGGTAGGGGATGCTCTGGACATCTAGTCTTACAGATACAACTGGCCCTTTTGAGGGCAATCATAATGCTGATGCGGCCCGCAATTAAATTGAGTTTGACACACCTGGCCTAGGCAATCTGAGCAGATGCTCTTCCACCCCCGCCCCCCTTTCCTTTCCTGCACACAACCTCCCGGGACACGTAACAAGTCTCAGGAGGCTGCAGGACCATTCCCAGAGCGCAGCAAGGCTCGCACATGTGCAGTGGGGGAACTGGCTGTGAAGGCTCACAGCGTGACAGCCAGCTTCCCACAGTCAACATGGCGCCGCTGGGGACCCAAAACTGGCAAAGAACCAGCCCAGGTGAGGGCAGCACTGGATCCCTGGACTAGTAAGTGTTCCTTTGTTAAAAGACAGCAGCGTCAGTATTTGTATTATTTTTAATAAATGTACTGAAGATCCTTTTTAAGATAAAAAAAGTCACACACAAATGATTGTTTTGGGAGCAAACTAGCTTTTTCTTTTGCCAATATTGTCTTACAAAAAATATTTTCATATTTTCCTTTTTTTTTGTAATGTGTAAACAAAAATAAATAAAACAATTATTTTTTTTTTCCTATTTTGTTAGTGTTTTTAAATAGTTTTGCTGTAAATAAAAATATGTATTTGCTATAATTTATAATTTGTCCCTAATGAAATTATACTAAATTGTGTTTATTACAAAGAATAGCAAAGATTTATAGAAATAAAAAAAAAAAGTTAATTTTTCAGTCTTTATACGTTTTTTATGCACAAAACAATAGCAATAAATGAAAAGGAAAATAAACCAGTACATATAAATTTGTATCAAGAGCAATAGAAATAATAAAAAAATAAATAAATAATATATATATATATATATAATATATTAAATATATATAATATAATATAATATAATATATATATATATATATATATATATATATATATATATATATATATATATATATATATATATTATATATTATATATAAAAGCTGAAAAATATTAGCTGAGGGGGTGGGGGAGAAATTTGATAATTAGGGCTGATTAGGGTTAACTAAGGGTTAATAAGCGGTTACGTTTATAGACGTCCCTTTTCTTTGAAAGCCTCCAACCAACACTTTGCAGCAGCTAATGACTAATAATACTGGCTCTGACAGCTCTGGTCCCTGCTTCCCTGCTGATGATCTGCAACCAGAGTGGTTTCTGATTATGTGTTTTCTGTGTCAGCTATAAGGCTCCATGTACACCGGACGTTGTTAAAAGTCCCTTTGAATGCTGGAATTTTTAGGACGTTTGAAACGTCCGTTCGGTCGCGTTTGTACCCGCGTTTAGCGGGCGTTTGCGGGCGTTTGCGTTTAGAACCATTCCTAGAGGTCAAAAAAATTATTCCCCTTTAAAATGGAAAAACGCGAACGCTAAACGCGGGTCATCGCGTTTCGGATGCGTTCAGACACGTTCGTTTGAAACGCCGGGAAACACACGTTCGAACGCAAATATTTGCGTTCTAAAAAAAGTCCCTGAACGCAGCTGCCTGCAAATGACTGTAAACGACCCTGTGTACATGGACAGATAAGATAACATGGAGGTGGGTTCAGGGGCTTCTGAAAAAAAACGCCCAACTGCTCCTAAACGGCCATTTCCAGCATCCCGTGTACATGGAGCCTAACAATGTGATGGCATACAAGCTGGAGGCCTCACTGCAATATGTTTAATACTAGTAATTGTCAGATTCAATTCCAGTATTAAATTAATTAATTAATTAATTCAAATAAATAATTAATAAATTAAAAAGTATAAAAGGAAGTTTTTTTTTTTTTTGCTTTTTTTTTAATACATATTAATAAATTAAAAAGTATAAAAAGTTTTTTTTTTGCTTTTTTTTTTTCATTTTGAACATCTGTCAGCCTATAAAAAATAAAACAGAGCAGAGTTTTGATAATTTTTTATTAAAGCTGCATACAAAATAAAAGCTATATAAATATCTAAACATAATTTAGGTATGCAAATTAGTAACAAAGTTGTTATGCATACTGACGCTGCTAAATTTGGACCTGGCATCTAGGCAACGATGACCTCTGGTCATAAATAGGTTTGGAAAAATAAAAATAAAAAAAAACATAAAGGGAGGGATTGCATTCCCATGGGATTTTAAGTACTCAGCTATACCAAGAGGTAGCAACGAGGCACAGTAATGTCACTACCACCTTCAGAAGTCAGAGTATTTTCTTTTCTAATTTTTTTTTTTTTTATCCAGCCTTTAATTGCTATTGGGAGGAGCCGTTAAAGTAGGAACCAATTACTAGTACCAACTTCGCATAATTATTTAAACACAGAAAAAAAGGGAGAAACAGGGAGTTGGTGACCCAACAACCATATCTCCAGGCGAAATTGTAATGGGACTTTTTAGGTACTCGGGAAAACATAGGTATACACAAGAGGTATAAAAATATCTACATTTTATTAAACATCTAATTGAATTAAAATACAAGAGAGATATATATTTCTATAAAATACTAACACTAAACACTGTTTTTGCTGTTAGTATTTTAGAGATATATATCTCTCTTGCATTTTAATTCAATTAGATGTTTAATAAAATGTAGATATTTTTATACCCCTTGTGTATACCTATGTTTTCCCGAGTACCTAAAAAGTTCCAATTTGGCCTGGAGAAATGGTTGTTGGGTCACCAACTCCCCGTTTCTCCCTTTTTTTTTCTGTATTTAGCTTTTAATTGCTATTTAAAGAGTTGGGGATTACAGATAAGAAGACCTTGAATTTTTTGCAAGGTCCCTAAACCCAGAGATTATCATAAGGAAGGGAAAAAAAAATGTCTATATATAGTCTGGTCCAATTTTCTCTAGGAGGCATTATTTCCAACTGATCAATGAAGCGTTAATTTTTTAGGTGCAACATTTTTCTTACCACATTTAGAAAAATGTTATTTTGAGGTCAACCCATGCTGGATTTAAATTGTATTGCAGTTTTGATGACATAACTAATTATACGTAACTGTGCTAAATTTACGCCAATCAGTTTTACTAACTTGTGTGAAATGATCGAAATGAAAAATATTAGTATACTTTTCCTGCATGCTATGCCATTGGAATGAACAATAAATTGGCGCATGTGGGCACCATAATATTCCATTGGACAGAAAGCTGTAACACAGTTAATTTATTTAAAAAAATAAGTAAATAACATAAAAGCTTTCAACTTTTAATTTACAACCCAAATGATCAGTGCCAATGAGTCTGTGTACCAGCTGTTGACCTCTACAGATTACTGCTTGAGAGTCGCTCCATCGCTCTTTACAAACAAGGCCAGGAAATGCAAAAAAAAAAAAACAATCAAATGACAGTTGGCACTTCTCTGGTTAAAAAAATAAAGTCCCTCGGGCACCTGACTGTTCTTTTTTCTTCCTTATTAGGCAACTCCACCATTTCCACCATTGTCTGGTCTAAAAAAAAAAACAAATTTTCATCTCCTATCTCAGTTTCCTATTCCAGGTGCATTGAAATGTTTTTATTTAGGCGATTCTGTTGTCAAAGGCATGACAGTTTTTTTTTTTTTATTGCATCTGGCAAGCAGCACTGCAATATTTTGAAGGTAGCTTTTTTTTTTTTTTTTTTTAGCATAAGAATGGGTCCAAAGCCCCGTACACACGTACTGATCGCCGGCCGAACGATCGGCCGTCTTTTGTCCAGGGCTGTCTTGTCTGTTGAAAACTGCAAAAGACTGCACACTAATTTTGTCGGCCAACAACAGCCGACTGCAGAAGTGATGTCATGTGATGGTTAACTTTCCTTGTCTTTTTTCTTTTCTGAGCATGCCCAGTCTTGCTAATCTGCTGTCTGTCGGCCGAATTCTGTACTGACTGGCGAACAATCGGCCGTTCTGGTGACGGCCAACAAATATTTTATAGTCTGCAGATTCTGTTCGGCCGAAAATGCGCTGTCGGCTGTCGGAAGCATCATACTAACAAGCCTACAATCGGCCGATCGGTCGGCGGCCGAATATTTACGGCCGACAATCTGTACGTGTGTACGGGGCTCAAGAATGCAACTTGCAGGACCCTCAGGAGCTATTTGAAGCCCATTGCGCCTTCAAAAACTATGATAATTTTGCCTTTCCAATTGATTACAATGCATTTTGCCCAAAATCTTCCAATTTTTACAGAAATTTTGGAGAAATGAAAACTCAGTTTCTTTCTTCATTACTCATGAAAGGTGTGAGGTGTAACATTCTTTTTTTATATATGGCCAGCTTCAAGGGAATCTAAAGGCCCGTACACACGATAAGAAAATCTGAAGGGAAATTTCGTCCGATGACCGATCTGCCGATTTTCGGATTGTTAGTATGGGGCTTTCGACAGCCGACTCCGACTTTTTGGCCGACAAAATCCTGATGTGCAGGCTATATAATTTTTGTCGTCCATCAAAACAACGTCTGATTTTCCTCTCATTAGTACAGATTTCAACAGAAAAATTTTTTAAGAGCAAGACTAGGCATGCTCAGAGATGAAAGAACACATACAAAGCAATCCAACACATGACATCATTTCTGAGATAGAATTCTGACGTATGGGAAAATTGGTATGAAAATAACCTCTTCACTTTCCACATCAGACTAGCATGCCACAAAAAACGAACGACAGATCGTTCGATAATCTGATCGTGTGTACAGGGCTTAAGGCTGGTCATACATTATACATATTTCTTGTACAATTTTCCTTTAGATTTAACAAAACCATATCATGCGAGGTCAAACCTAAACACTTTCAATTTGTATGCAATCAGGCAGGCCCCTGCACTACATAGTTGAAGATATATTTAAAGGAAATTGAATGAGAAAATTGTATAATGTATGGCCAGCCTTAATGTTGATCTCTTCTTCTGGAAATGATAATTGTTTGGCTGTCATGCTGATCCTCTTTCTTTATTATTTTGAATCACTGACCCAGAATAAATATGCACACAAGAACTTCTAAATTGTCAGATCTGCATAATTGTTCTAGGTCAGTAAGATCAACTGTAATAAAGCCCAACTCCACTTTCCTATGTTTTTTTTTTTTTTATATCTGATCCAGCAGTGGATAAAAAAAAGAAAATAAACTATTGCTGCAATACTCACCTCCTCTCCGGTGCTGTCAGCCACAGATTTACACTCTCCATTCCAGGGCCAAACTCTTCTGTCATTGAGCCCACTTTCCGTGACCTTGGGTCAGCATGGACATGACCACTAAGGGCACATCATCACGCTGGCCTGAGCTCCAAGTACTCTTGGACAGCATACTACTCACATATTGTTACATGAGCACCACACTGCCTAGAAGTAAGGACTGTCCACCAGTATTCCTGCAATAGAGATGGGCCTTTGAGGAAAGCAGACTGTCAGGAACCATAAACCAGTCGGACTCGGAGATAGAAAGTGCAGTTAAACTCATACCTTTATTGAAATTGCAAAGATAACACAGTTCAGGAATGTAGTAAAAAAACAGAAGCCAGGGTTTAAGCGGGTAATCAGACAAGCCAGGGTCAGGAAACCAGAAGGCAGCGTAGTCAGGAGCAAAAATTAGGAACAGGAATTGGAAGGGAAGTCGGCCAGGCCAAATTATACACAGGAATATGCACTTAGAGATTATAGACCACGCAAGGGCAAGGAAGAAATGAGCTAAGCTGCCTAAATAGCAAAAAAGGATTGGCTGTAGGCTGGACTTGAGAGGCAGGTTAAAGGTAACCAGGTGAGTCACTGTGGTAATAACGAGTGGCTGGAAATTAACTGACAGCTGAGCAGCTTCTGAGCACTGAAATAAAAGAGCTGCTCATTAAGTAGAAGGAGACCAGCTCTGATAGAGATAGAAAAGAAGACTGCTGGATTTTGGCCTCCATTACATGGGTGGCTGGGTTTTCAATAAAAACAGGCGACTGTGCTGTTGTTTTAACCATTGTCACCCCCACCCCAGCTGCCCACTTAAATTGTAAAATACAGCTGGAGGAAACTGTTCACAGGCAACAGCCCCAAGGCTTTGCATCATGGCAGGGGAAAGATCAATATGGCCTGCAGAGTTGACAGGTGACAACACCTTTTAAAGTCGGCCATTCAAGTCAATGAGGCCATGCCACATTAGCCACATCATAAATTGCCAGTTGGCAAAAAAGAAACAGGTATTCTGGAGGAGGCGTGATCGCTTCCTGAACGCTTAGCGCTTAGCCACACGCTGAAAGCGATCCACCTCAATTTGCTTTTCAGAGCATAGGGTACTGTGGACCTAAACTTAAGTATGTATAAAGGAATTGTTAAAAAAAAAAGGATGGGAGCAAAGAAATGGAAACACACACAGATCCATAATTCTCCTGCTCATAGACAACCTGGGTGCCGGCCATCACAGTCTCCACCCTGCATTGAAAATAGAAAACAAATCAGACGCACTTCACTTAGCTCTTGCAGTATTTTTAATAATCAGTGCGTTGACTGCATACAGTAATGTCTTCAACCCACAACCAGCCCTCCTTGATGCATTTCATCACTCCTGATTTGCTCACAAGGATTAGGGAAGTAAGCAAGCCAGGAGTGGTAAAACACGTCAAGGAAGGCTGGTTTTGGGTTGGAGGCATTATTGTATGCAGTCAATGCACTGATTATTAAAAATACTGCAAGAGCTTATGGGACCAAATAAATGTTGGATTCAAGCTTTTCAGCCAGATGATCAACATACAGCTGAATACCTAGCATTTTGAGAAAGTCAGCAATGGTTGATATTAGCTAAGCAAATTGACATTTCAATTGGTTTACTTAACTGTTGATTAATTGTCATTCAATGTAATCATTGCAAATAAACACACCGAGACATTGGAAACCACAAGGATATCCTCTGTTGCATGTGTCCATGTGTGATTCATCTGGGCTGAGGGAGTGTCCCCACTGTATCCAATAGGGGAGCCTGTTCCACAGTGGAGGAACCCCAGCCAGTGACACACAGGCTTTGTACCTATCCCAGTGGGTTGGCACAAACATAGGTGCATCCTGGGATATTTTATAAAAGCCAAGGGCACATGTGACAGGGTGTCTTTGGATGGGAAGCCAGGTCCCAGGAGGAGGGTGACGGCTGTCTCTCCTCCTGTTTGCTGTGGAAGGTGGTCACAGGGGTTTGGCCTAGTGAACCAGGAGTGTGGAGCTGAGCCAGGAGGTCCAGGAAAGCTGACAAGTGGAGTTAGAGGCAGAGCAACCAGTGTCTGTGAGTCCTGGGAAGCTTGCCAGGGGTCTGCCTAGGAAGGGGGACCACTCCAGTGGAGAGTCAGTGGACAGGAGCTCAGCACACACAGCGAGTGAGAAAGGGGGTGCCAAGTTAGACCCTGAAGAGTAACTTAAACTGGAGCACATATTATCTTTCTTCACTTCAGTGGCAAGGTGAAGCAGCGGCCTTGCCGCATACTACAGCTAGTTGTCCTCAAATTTGTGCATAGTTCATAGATGGAGTATCCCAATCATCCCTTTTCCTATCCAAGTTCTAAATAAAAACACAAAAACCAACATCCCCTGGATTGATTAATGACTGAGCCAAGGACTTTCAATGCCGTTTGTCTGCTATCAGTTGCTAAGGGTAACCCAGTGGAATCCAAATAGTGTACTTCTCAGCAGTCCTTTAGGGGGCATATATAGGATTAAAAACTGATTTACAATTTTACACTTAAAATCACATCATCAAAGAAGGTCTTTCAACAGATGTCCACCAATAGATTTGCCAGTAAAAGAGAAGGACAGGTTGCATCACAAATCTCAACATGTTAATGTTAAACTGCCAGAGAGGGTGTAGTCAACGCTTAGTACAAACTATTCAAAAAATTTGCATAGATTCCTGATGGTGACCACTGTGGGAAAATTGTCCCGGGGGCTCTGGAGACAGAGGGAAAGGAGGACCCAGCGACACCACAAAGAACCGGAAGTAAGCAGGCAAATATGGCTCAACCAGGAAAATGCAATTCTGAGTTGAGTCATTCTGTATCGAATTATTTTTCATGGGTATCTTCAATTTAGAAGCTCTAAAAATCCAGGATTAATATTGCATTTGTTTTTATTATTTACTTTGGATAACAGTCATGTGTTTTTAATAAAAAAAAAAAAAAATACAGTTATTCCATACTAACGCCAACTTAGGAAAAATTGCTAACATTCACTTTATCCACCATCTGTGTTTGATTTTTAAACATCTTTTGCAGGAAAATACACACATACAAATGATTTTATTTTTCTCGTTTGACAGATTCCCAGGAGGGAAGCTACAAATCCGATGTAAACAGTAAACCTCGGAAAGAAAGGACGGCATTTACCAAAGAGCAGATAAGGGAACTGGAGGCCGAGTTTGCCCACCACAACTACCTGACGAGGTTGAGGCGATATGAAATAGCAGTAAACCTGGATCTCACGGAAAGACAGGTAATACCCATAAGGTGCACCATAGGATTATGATTTGGAGATTTAGAGATCAGATACAGCACAAATTATGAAAAGTGTTTCTTTATAAAGATTACCTGCCATTTAAATGCAATGGAAGTAGCCAATTAATAGTTTAAAGAAATAAAGATGGAGCCTACCAACTCAAGAGGGACCAGTGGCCTAGAAGAAAAGTAGACATGGACATTTGACATACAGGTTGTGCAGGCCAGTGGCTCTCAACACCTAAGCTGTGGCCTATTGCCAGGCCATGGCCCCCCTCTTCCAGGGCCTGCAAGTAGCTGCAGGTCACCTAAAATGCCACAGGGACTTCCAGTTGATAGTGCCACCAAGCCTCCCATAGCAGGCCACAGTGACCCTTAAACTCCCACCTACAGCCTTTAGCCATGGAGCTTCCTCCTCCTGGGTCACCAACTAGCTGCAGATCACTTAACCTGCCACAGTGCCGCCCAGTTCCCATAGTGCCACCCAGCCTCCTATAGCAGGCCACAGTGACCCTTAAACTCCCACCTACAGCCTTTAGCCATGGAGCTTCCTCCTCCTGGGTCTCCAACTAGCTGCAGATCACTTAACCTGCCACAGTGCCGCCCAGTTCCCATAATGCCACCCAGCCTCCCATAGCAGGCCACAGTGACCCTTAAACTCCCACCTACAGCCTTTAGCCATGGAGCTTCCTCCTCCTGGGTCACCAACTAGCTGCAGATCACTTAACCTGCCACAGTGCCGCCCAGTTCCCATAGTGCCACCCAGCCTCCTATAGCAGGCCACAGTGACCCTTAAACTCCCACCTACAGCCTTTGGCCATGGGCCTCCCTCCTCCTGGACCTCCAATTAGCTTCAGATCACTTAACCTGCCACAGTGCCGCCCAGTTCCCATAATGCCACCCAGCCTCCCACAGTGGGCCACAGTGCTCCTTAACCTTACGCTGTTACCCCAGGCCCCCTTAAAGCCCTTTATCTCCATAGGGCTGCTTAACCTTTTACTGTATCCTCAGCCCCCTGCACTGCCCCTTAACTTTATGCAGCCCCCCCAGCCCCCTATAGTGTCCCCAATCTTCAACAGTGTACTGCAATTCACCCCAGCACTCCCACAGTGCCATCCAGTCTGCCAAAGTGCCCCAGAAAAGTCTGCAGCATCCTAGAGAGACCCCTATTCTCCTTAAGAGACCTCATCCCTCACAGTTGCCACTCCAGTACCCTCACCCTCCGCCCCCAGGGAAACATCCAGCCCCCTTCTATTAGGGGAGAATAAACTTTTTTTTTCTCTTCCGTCATGGAAAATTTGGAAAAATTTACTGGGCTCTGAGAACCACAGGCAGGTCCACCAATAAAGGGACCCAGGCCCCCTCAGTTCAGCAGGGATGCCCTGGCAACTGACAATTAGGGGAATTGAATTGTCAAAAGGGAGGATGATCACTCTGCTGAGGAGGGGTGGGGGGGAGCAATCACTCCAACCATTCCCTCTATGTGGCTCTCCCTGAAAGCTGGCGTTTCCTCCTTTTCCTCCCGCCAACTTTCAGCTACTTCAAGGAGAGATACATAGAGGGATAGACTCTAGTATTTGCAACCTCACTGCACCGATCCCCCTCACTGACCCGATTTCCCCTGCTGCACTGGCCCTCCTGTTTGTCCCTTTCTCCTACAACTTTTCTGGCTTCCCCTCCTCTACTTCCCGCTGGCTGCTGGGGGGTCATTTCAGGATGGCACACAGGGTGGTCATTTCAGGATGGAGAGTAGGGGGTGCAGATAAATGTCATATTTACTGGCCTCTTTCATGAACACAGTGAGTGACCAGTACTAGTCACTCACTATGTTCATTTATAACTGAAGCATAGTAAACTGTGTTTACTATGCTTAAGTTTGTGAATGAACAGGAAGCCTCTGCACCTTGTCCATTCATCTATAGTGCAGCTGAGGCTGCAGAAAAAGGATTGGGGATCTATGTCCTCAAAAGTGAGACACTCTGGGTATGTTTAGACCCCTGATGTTTCACCAAAGACCCCTTGCACACTTGTGTGACCTAAAAGTGGTGCAATTTTGACGTGATTTTGACTGGACTTGAAGCAATGCCTGTGTAATCTTGAGGTCTATGGACCTCAAAACGCATCAAAGTCAGGCCAAAGTAGTGCAGGGACTACTTTGAACTTGAAGTCGCACTGATATGATTGGTACTCATTGGAAATCATGGAGTACGACTTGTCATGTGACTTTGCAGTCCCAAGTCGCCAGACAAGTCACACAAGTTTTAAAGGGGCCTAAGTGATTTATTTGTGCAGCTGGAGCCTCCTGTTAGTCCATGGGGGATGCAGCAGCGAATACAGCCAAAGGTCCTAATTTGACAGGTGTGCAGGTGAGTGGCCCTGGATGCACGCTGCTTGTGTTTAGGACCATACACCTGCACCTACACGCCTGTCAAATTAGGATATGTGGCTGTGTTCATACAGCTTCTACATCCCTATAGCATAACATAGGCTGCCTGCACACATCTCCAGCCATATATAAAAAAAAAAGAAAGCTGATTAACACTGTGCAAACCATAGCGCCTATGTGAATGAGCCCCAAGATCTCATTCACACACAGAGATTTATTAACTCAATACAGTTTTATCTTTTAAAATTAGCAGGAATTTTGTAAATAATGTTGTGTTTGTATCCATTAATAATTGTTTTAGTGTATTTTGAGCAGAAATATTATTTTTAGATTTTCGGAGAATGGGGGGGGGGGGGGGGGGTTTCAAGTAGGCTGTACAGGACCCTGTGATTTCAGCAGCCCATGGGTGTAGGCAGTCTGCTGGTTGGCCAAGCCAGGGGAAGCAGCTAATCTGAAAAATAACCGTGAAGTTGGCCCACGCCCCAAAAGGGTACATATGTCATAAAATAGAAAGTATGGGTTTTAAGGGCTAATTGAAAAAGGAAAACCAAGAATTCATAATTCATAAAAAACTGAACATTTTATTTATTTTGATCATAAAAATGTATTGTAGTATATGAGGGATTGCTAGAAGAGGAGAAATAAATCCCCCATATATTAACCAAAGAACATTAAAAACCACAGCACAGAAATATACCCCTGATAGGGGACTAATACATGCTTCCAGCTGATGTTGGTGCAAGAAGTCTCTGTTGATATTTAGTTTGAGGGTCCCAATGAGCCAACGTGTTTCGCATTGGGCTTCGTCAGGGCCAAAGAGACCGAGCAATACCGATATTTCTGTAGTATGTGCATATATAATGAGAGAGACAAAAATTAGCTGATGTATATGGGTGACATCAAAAACATTTCTATCCTATAATTTATACAATGAATTACGTGAATCATATATATATGAAGCAGCTAATCTCTATTTTTAATTGCTTATTATATGAAGGTAGAAATTCCACACTGTGAAGAGTGATATACACTATATGACCAACCGTTTGTGCCAACCTCACCAATACATCTGCATGAGCTTCTTGGACATCCCATTCCAAAAGCATTGACATTATTATGGAGTTGGTTCCCTCTTTGTGGTTATAACAGCCTCCACCCTTCTGGAAGGCTTTAACAAAATTTTGGATTATGTCTGTGAATATTGTACCCATTCAGCCAAAAAATGATGTGTTAGGTGAGGTACTGATGTGGGCCGAGAAGAGCTGGCTCCCAATCCACATTCCAGTCAATCCCGAAGGTGTTCAGTAGGTGAAGTCAGAACTTTGCGCCACTTGAGTTCCTCCAAACCAAACTCATCAAACCACGGCTTTATGGAGCTGGCTTTGTACACAGAGGCACAGTCATGCTGGAACAGAAAAGGAACCTTCCCCAAACTGTTGTCACAAGTTTGGAAGCACACAATTGCCTAGAATGTCTTTGTAGCTTTAAGGCTCGGTTCACACTGCCGCGACTTGGGATCCGACCAGGACCTGTGAAATCTCATGTTAGTTAATGCGAGCTGTCGTAATTAGCACTACTGAAGCCGTTTTAACTCTAGAAAAGGTTCTTGTACTACTTAGAGGAGACTTCTATACGACTTATGTTCCATTCTTCTATCAAAGTAGTCACCAGGAAGTCGCCTGGCAAAGATGCATCATAAGTCACGCAACTTTTAGGTCACGGCAGTGTGAACCAAGCCTAATACTTACCTTCACCGGAGACACCTGAGCTCAATCAGGTATAGTGGTCAGGTGTCCACATGTGCATATAGTGTAATTATTGGATAATGATTACCTGGATTCCCAAATTATCAGCAGATGATGATAATATTCTAATTATCCTGATTTAGAAATGTGTGTATATATTTATATACACTATATTACCAAAAGTATTGGGACACCTGCCTTTACACGCACATGAACTTTAATGGCATTCCAATCTTATGGGCCATACACACTATAAGATTTTCTGAAGACTTTTTCCTTTAGACTTACCAAAACCAGATAATATGAGGTCAAACCTAAACACTTTCAATTTGTATGCAATCTGGCAGGCCCTTGCACTACATAGAAAAGGTAAATCTGAAGGTAATCTAACCACAAAAGTTGGATAGTGTGTATCCAGCTTTAGTTTGAAGGTTCAACATGGAGTTGGCTCACCCTTTGCAGCTATAAAAGCTTCAACTCTTCTGGGAAGGCTGCCCACAAGGTTTAAGAGTGTGTCTAAAGCCTCGTACACATGCAACGATTGTTGGCCGTGAATTTTAGGCCAACGTCCGATCGGCCGATTTTCGGCTTGTTAGTATGATGATTCCGACAACCGACTGCGACTTTTCGGCCGAACAAAATCTGGTGTGCATGCTATAAAATTTTTGTTGGCCGTCAACAGAACGGCCGATTTTCCATCAGTCAGTACAGATTTTGGCAGACAAAAATCAGATGAGCAAGACTGGGCATGCTCAGAGAAGAAAAAACACACGGAAAGTAAACCAGCACATGACATCACTTCTGAATTTGGTTGTTGTTGGCCGAGAAAATTTGTGTGCAGTCTAGAGCACATTTCAACCAACACAGCAACACTGGACAAAAGACGGCCGATCGGTCGGCTGATAATCGTTGCATGCGTACGAGGCATTAGGAAATGTTTGACCATTCTTCCAGAAGCACATTTGTGAGGTCAGGCACTGATGTTGGATTAGAAAGCCTGGCTCTCAGTCTCCACTCTAATTCATCCCAAAGGTGTTCTATCAAGTTAAGGTCAGGACTCTGTGCAGACCAGTCAAGTTCCTCCACCCCAAACTCATTGATCTATGTCTTTATTGACCTTGTTTGTGCATTGGTGCACAGTCAAGTTGGAACAGAAAGGGGCCATCCTCAAACTGTTTCCACAAAGTTGGGAGTATGAAATTGTCCAAAATGTGAGCTCAATCCGATAGAACACCTTTGGGATGAGTTAAAGCGGAGACTGCAGGCCAGGCCTTCACGTCTAACATCAGTGCCTGACCTCAAAAATGCACTTCTGGAAGAACGGTCAAACATTCCCATAGACACACTCCTAAACCTTGTGGACAGCCTTCCCAAATGAGTTGAAGCTGTTATAGCTGCAAAGGGTGGCCCATCTAAATATTGAACCCTACGGACTAAGACTGGGATGTCATTAAAGTTCATATACATGTAAAGGCAGGCGTCCCAATACTTTGGGCAATATAGTGTGTGTGTGTGTATATATGTATATATATATATATATATATACAGTATCTCACAAAAGTGAGTACACCCCTCACATTTTTGTAAATATTTTATTATATCTTTTCATGTGACAACACTGAAGAAATGACACTTTGCTACAATGTAAAGTAGTGAGTGTACAGCTTGTATAACAGTGTAAATTTTCTGTCTCCTCAAAATACCTCAACATACAACCATTAATGTCCAAACCGCTGGCAACAAAAGTGAGTACACCCCTAAGTGAAAAAGCCCCTATTGGGCCCAAAGTGTCAATATTTTGTGTGGTCACCATTATTTTCCAGCACTGCCTTAACCCTCTTGGGCATGGAGTTCACCAGAGCTTCACAGGATGCAACTGAAGTTCTCTTCCACTCCTCCATGATGACATCACAGAGCTGGTGGATGTTAGAGACCTTGCGCTCCTCCACCTTCCATTTGAGGATGCCACCCAGATGCTCAATAGGGTTTAGGTCTGGAGACATGCTTGGCCAGTCCATTACCTTTACCCTCAGCTTCTTTAGCAAGACAGTGGTCATCTTGGAGGTGTGTTTGGGGTCCTTATCATGTTGGAATACAGCCCTGTGACCCAGTCTCTGAAAGGAGGGGATCATGCTCTGCTTCAGTATGTCACAGTACATGTTGGCATTAATGGTTCCCTCAATGAACTGAAGCACATGCTTGACTGTAGGCAATACGCACTTGTCTTTGTACTCTTCACCTGGTTGTGGCCACACACGCTTGACACCATCTGACCCAAATAAGTTTATCTTGGTCCCATCAGACCACAGGACATACTTCCAGCAATCCATGTCTTTAGTCTGCTTGTTTTCAGCAAACTGTTTGCGGACTTTCTTGCGCATCATATTTAGAAGAGGCTTCCTTCTGGGATGACAGCCATGCAGACCAATTTGATGCAGTGTGCGGCGTATGGTCTGAGCACTGACAGGCTGACCCTACCCCACCCTTTCAACCTCTTCAGCAATGCTGGCAGCACTCATATGTCTTTTTACCAAAGACAACCTCTGGATATGATGCTGAGCATGTGCACTCCACTCCTTTGGCCAACCATAGCGAGGAAGCTTGACGCCCTCAGTTGAAGTCCGTGATGACGAAACGCATTAGGGCGTGAGCACGCGGCTACCTAGGCAACCCTGCTAGCGTCCTATGTCACGCCGTCGACACGACCTGGAATCCGGAAGTCCGTAGCGGAGGTGTCCGGTCCTTGCTGTGCAGCGGTTGTAGCGTATGTGCGGTCCTGGGGGGAGGATCAGCGGGATTCCTTGGTATACATTCTACATGCTGTTAACCTTCTATCCCATGTGAGTGCAATACCTTTTGAAATAATAAATATGGATTGTGTGTTACGTGTTACGCTATGGGTCCCCTTGTTTTATTGCATGTGATCTTGACTATGAGGACATAAGGAACTGGTGATCCTAATTGACAAGCCCATTCCAGGACCGGGATGTGAATTGCCATTTGGAAGTGGAAGGTTACCTTATTTCCAAAGTTCTTGATCCTTCTATTAAGGGTACGTTCCCATTACCTAGGGGATGCACGGTGGTGTGGTGAAGGCTCTTTTGCTACTTTGGGTATTTGAAGAGGACCTTTCTGGGACTTTTTTGCACCACTCATCATTTCCCATTTTTTATTTTCCATTTATTTATCAGGAGAATTCAATAACAACTTTTCATATTTTATATAGCAAACAAGACAATCATATTCATATGATTTGATTTGTTTTTTTGATTGTTTTACATATTTGAGGCTCCTGGAAGCAAGAGCTTACTAGCGCTGCTAGTGTATGTATGAGGCTTTTGTTTTTATATATGCACCTTATTGATTTTGATTTATTTGTGGTATAGCAGCAGCTCATTCAAGTATTGTTTGCTCATTTTGTCCCTGGGTGGTAGTTTGCCACTTTTTGGATCGCATACAACATCAGCGCTGAGTGGGTGGGACAGGGCCTGGGCCCTGGTTTTGCTCTTTTCTTTTGAGGAACCTGTCCTGTTAAACTGCTGTATAGTCTTGGCCACCGTGCTGCAGCTCAGTTTCAGGGTCTTGGCAATCTTCTTATTGCCTAGACCATCTTTATGTAGAGCAACAATTCTTTTTTTCAGATCCTCAGGGAGTCCTTTGCCATGAAGTTGAACTTCCAGTGACCAGTATGAGAGAGTGAGATAACACCAAATTTAACACACCTGCTCCCCATTCACACCTGAGACCTTGTAACACCAACGAGTCACATGACACCGGGGAGGGAAAATGGCTAATTGGGCCCAATTTGGACATTTTCACGTAGGGGTGTACTCACTTTTGTTGCCTGCTGTTTAGACATTAATGGCTGTGTGTTGAGTTATTTTGAGGGGGCAGCAAATTTACACTGTTATACTAGCTGTACACTCACTAGTTTACATTGTAGCAAAGTGTCATTTCTTCAGTGTTGTCACATGAAAAGATAGAATAAAATATTTACAAAAATGTGAGGGGTGTACTCACTTTTGTGAGATACTGTATATATACAGTGTGTGTGCGTATATATATATATATATATATATATATATATATATATATAGATCTATATAAATACATATTTATAGATCTATATAAATATATATATATATATATATATATATATATATATATATATATATATATATATATATATATATATATATATATATATATATATAGATATCTATATATATATATATATATCTATATCTATATCTTTATATCTATCTATCTATCTATCTATCTATCTATCTATCTATCTATCTATCTATCTATCTATCTATCTATCTATCTATCTATCTATCTATCTATCTATCTATCTATCTATCTATCTATCTATCTATCTATCTATCTATCTATCTATATATAGATCAATATAAATATATCTATATATATATCTATATATATATCTATATATATATATATCTATATATATATTATACATATAGTTTGCCTTTAAGTAACAGGCATACTTTAGGGCATCAGCATGGCTACAAATGCACCATGCACACATAAAAAAAAAAAAACAAATGTGCAAATTATTAACAGCAAATACGTAGCAGATGACCAGGACTTTAAACATATGTAAAGCAATATATTAGTAAAAGTGCATGCCAGGTGCCAAGGAAATGGGGAGTTTCCTCAAACCATCAAAAGTAAAGAAGGCGAGTGTTTTCAATCCTCCCTTTTAATTTATATCTAGAGTATGTTCCTACATATAATTTATAGATACAGAAATGTCATCATATACGTCTCTGTATACGTACAGCTGTGCACGTTTAGACTAATATACACAGACAAAAACTGAGGACTTAATTTTTAGCAGATTCCGAGGATCATTTTTATACATGTAACATATAAGATTTACATTCTTTTGTTCTTGTTCATGCTGCTACTGAGCTATATCACCCCCTAGTTTGCAAAACGAATGATCATGTCTCCATAAGCTGTATGGTTGACTATGGGGTAAAGGGGCTTAGTGCAGACTTATCCTGTGACCCTTTAGAAAATTCAGTTGACTTATTTTTTTTTATACTTGTTTTTAGTGGTTTATAAGGTGCCATATTATTCTACAAATGGATATGTATGTATGTATGTAAGTGGCCATTCAGTCATTTTGGATTCTCTGGAATTCTATGGCCAGCTCTCTGGGCAACATGTCTGATATGCTTGAAAGCCATTTTTGGCATTTTTTTTTTTCATGATAGGTCATTAGGTCTTTCCTCAACTCTACCCAATTGCTTGGCCTGGGACTGGCATGCAGAATGTGATGGCACATGGGTATAGCCAATCTGTACATCTCTACCAGGGTCAGTTTAGACAGCAGCCAATTAACCTACCAGCATGCCTTTGGAATGTTTAACCACTTAAGCCCCGGAAGATTTTACCCCCTTCCTGACCAGGGGGTTTTTTTGCGATTTTTTACTGCGTGACTTTAACGGACAATTGCGCGGTCGTGCGATGCTGTACCTAAAGGAAATTGATGTCCTTTTTTTCCCACAAACCAAGCTTCCTTTTGGTGGTATTTGATCACCTGTGCGAAATCTTTATTTTTTGAGCTATAAACAAAAATAAATAGCGCCAATTTTGCAAAAATAACAATATTTTTCACATTTTTTATATGAAATCCCCCAAAAAAAATGTAAAAATCAAAATTTTTTAACATTTTCAGCCAATTTGTTTTATGCTACATATGTTTGGTAAAAAAATTTGCAAAAAGCGTATTTTAATTGGTTTGCGCAAAAGTTATCGCGTTTACTAACAAAGCGAAATATTTTTGTCATTTTTGGTGTTTTTTTTAAAACTAATAATGGCGTCGATCTGCGATTTTTTTTGCGGGACTGCGACATTGCGGCGGACAGACCGGACCCTTGACTGACATTTTTGACACTTTTGGGGTTACCAGTGACATTACTGCAGTAATCAGTGCTATACATATGCACTGTTACTGCAAAAATGACACTGGCAGGGAAGGGGTTAACTGTATTGGAGAGGGAGGGGTTAAGTGTGTCCTAGGGGCGTGCTTCTAACTGTGATTGGATGTGGCTTTTAGTGTAAAAACAGAGATCAAGGGTTCTACATAGTAGAACCATCTGATCTCCATTTTTACACAGGGGAGAATGACAGGCGGCTTGTTTACATTAGCCTAAAAAATGTAGAGGGGTGGTTCCTAGAGAGGCCTCTGAATAAATACCAGGGAAATTACTCAGACTAAAGGGTGTCTGCAAGTGTGCCTATTGATCCCATCATAATATATACAAAAAAGGAATTCTGTGAATGTGATGGAAACAAGGTTGCCTCCAAAGCCTTCACAAGACAAGGGTGATCAGATATAGGCGCCAAGAAAACACTAGTAGTGGCTGAGTAGTGGTGAAAAATAAACAATTGGTTTATTAAGGCACTTATGCCTGGTGAATGAACTAAGAACAGGACTGGACACAAATACAATTAAAACATTAAAATCATGTACATACAATGGATTGCATCACCACAGACCTAAATACAAAAATTGAATCAATAATGGAGTGGTTCAAATACAGGGTCAGGGATAATGTACCCAACCGGGAAATGAGGATATATATTATCTACAGGGTTGCTAATACCAGTCACAGGTATGCCTGTGTAGCGGAAAAAGGATCGTTAGAAAAAACCATAGCTGAAGCCTGTAGGAAGATATAGGGGAAAAAAGGGTTCCAGTTGCTCATATTCCGGTGTCAGATGGAGAATTGAGGATAATGCTGTAAATGTGGCTATTGGGGAGATAGTCCAAAATGGATGAAATAGGCTCCAATAGACAGTGTAATCCCTGAAGAAAAGAACCAGACGATGTGCAGGTATGATTTCCTCCTTGAAAATGTCATAGGCACTGTATATGGAGTTAAGTCCGTTCAAGGATTGCTCATCATGTCCCAATGGAGGTGGGGGAAGAGAGCAGGTAGGTCCTCCGTGCCAAGTGAATGAGGGGAAAAGACCATGCAACAAACAGACTAATAGTTACAGGTAGTTCATACCTCCGAGTGTAAGGTGGCGAAGTCCCGGCAAATACCGGCTGCTAGACGGCGTGATCCCGTTCAATGTTCGGTGCTTGCTCCAGCCTCACTTCCGCGTAGTGACGAACGGGTCAGAGGTGGCCGGCCCTACGTCACATCCGGTGGTGGCGAGCAGCAAAATCAAGGGAGCCGTAGCTGAGCCGCGGTTGCGGGGGTTGCCTGGATACTCAGGAGAGAGAGGTCCGGGTGGCACAATCCAATTGGGAAGCTTGCTGACGCGTTTCACCGACCTACGTCGGTTTCATCGGAGCCCTTGTATGTACATGGTTTTAATGTTTTAATTGTATTTGTGTCCAGTCCTGTTCTTAGTTCATTCACCAGGCATAAGTGCCTTAATAAACCAATTGTTTATTTTTCACCACTACTCAGCCACTACTAGTGTTTTCTTGGCGCCTATATCTGATCACCCTTGTCTTGTGAAGGCTTTGGAGGCAACCTTGTTTCCATCACATTCACAGAATTCCTTTTTTGTTTACATTAGCCGCCTGCCTTTCTCCCTTCCCAGCGAACGATCGCGAGTGACCGGCGGACCCGATGCACTGACTTGTCTGGGAACGAGCCGGGGCGGGCGCGTGCCTCAGCAGGTGCGCGCTCGCCTGCTATTGGACCCACGCACTGACTTGTCTGGGAACGAGCCGGAGCGGGCGCGCGCCTCAGCGGGTGCGCGCTCGCCTGCTATTGGCTCACAAGCCAGTGACAGGCTAGTGACGTACCCATACGTCACTTTGCCTGGCCGGGGCTGACCGCCGCAGTATATGTACTTGCGGCGGTCGGCAACCGGTTAAGAAAACCCGAGTACCCAGAGTAAACCTTCATGAACACGGGGTGCAAACTCCATTCTGACAAAAGGCTATAAGAGGTGTTTTGTCTGCTAATGTTAGCAAGTACAAAACGTTAGAAGACAACTTCTCAAGGTGTTTAAAAAACCGCTTACCTCCCAAATTTATGAAATGGGAAAGAGGGATGCCTTTCAGCACAAAGCGATACAACGCCTGCCATGTTGACCACAAAGAATTAACACTCAAAAACATAAATGGTTAAAACCACAAGTGCTTTTTCTTACTACTACTTTCCTTTATATTGGCTTTTCAGAAAAACATATGCAATAATTTAGGAAGGGGTCCTGCAAGCGACCCGTGTCCCCTTCCTCCCCTCCCTTCGAGTACTGCAGCCCCCATCAGCCTCTTCGGCATTCAACGATTCAGAGAGTGGTGGATATCTGTATCCTCCAAGCCCTTCATAACTGAAGGACCCAGCAGTAACAAGTTGGAGGATGGAACCACAGCAAGCAGTGGTAGCCATGGGCTTTTGACACTTCTGTAAATATGCAATTCTATAGATGCTAACAGAGGCTCTGGGACGGAGGTAGAAAGACATGGGCCACTAGAGAAGTAAATAGTCAGAGAATGGGACCACAGCATAAAGTTCGGACCAGAGGCATTCAACACTCCTATAAGCGTTGAAGGCCATAGAGTAAGGTTTCTCAACCAAGGTTCCATTAAACCCTAGTGTTCCTCCAGAGGTTACTAGGGGTTACCTGAGCAATGAGCAATTTCTTCCTCTCAAATAAGTTCCCACTGACCCCATTGATCTTTTTAGCTATCCGTAAGGGGGTAATTCTTCCCAATGACCACAAGTGTAAGGAGCATAATCACCACCGACCATCACACCAATGTCTCATGAGTTGTAGATATAGTATGTTTCAGTGGCGGCTGGTGCTCCATGGGCTGGGGGGGGGACCGCAGATGGACCGAACCATACCCCCCCCCCCGGACCACACCAGGCCACACACCATACCCCCCCCCCCCCCCTGGACCACAGCGAGACAGGAGAGACAGGAGAGAGGGGGGGAAGGAGACAGGACAGGGGAGACAGGACAGGGGAGACAGGACAGAACCCCCCCCTCACTCACCCTGCCTGGATGCAGCAGCAGATGGAAGCTTTGGCTTCTTCCCCCCGTCTTCTGCGTCTCCTCCCTCCTCCTCCTTGCTCAATGGCATGGCTTCTCCTTTTGGCCAATCGGGAAACGGGTCTCAAAAAACTGCTTCCTGATTGGCCAGGAGGAGGATCCGTGTGACAATAGCAAATTGTCATTCGCTATTGTCACACAACTGGGTGGGCTCGCTCGGCTGTCATTACAAGGAGCTGGAGGGACGCCCCCCCCCCTCCCACCACCTTCCGTGGCTCGCCCAGGTCCCACACCTGGGCAACCAGCCTGCACGGCTGCCGAAGACCTGATCAAAGCCATTTTCGGCTCTGATTGGATCTCCATGCAAAAACCTGGAAGTGATGTCATGAGTGCCATTACTTCCGGGTTACTGTCTGGCGCCAGATTAAAAAAAATGACAGCATTCAAAACAGCCAAACTTGGCGTTTTGAGTGCTCTTAAGTGCAGAGGAGGGGTTTGGGGTCTTTTAGACCCCCAGATCCCTCCACAAGAGTACCTGTCAAATAAAAAAAAAACAACTTTTTTTTTGGTACAAAAATATCAGCCGATACCGATATGCATTGGCCAAAATATCGGTATCGGTATCGGCAATAAAAAACCGATATCGATCGATCACTAATTTAGACAGATTTGTGAACAATATTTGAGAGAAATCGGCCTTTTGTGTACAGAAAAAATCTTATGCCCAGTACACACGATGCGAAAATCGGGCGACGTTCCATCCATTATTTTTCGTATTCTAGCAGCTCTCAATAATATTCGCTAACGGGAGAGGTTACTCACGATACGAATTTTCTCGGACGATAATTCTTAGCTTCCGCTATGCGTAACCACGTTGTAGCGTGTGAGGGGAAATGATGTCTACTGCTCATGCGCTGTCTACTGCTCACCATTTTTTTCGGACGAACAACATACTGATAATACGATTATCGTACGATGTGTTATAATACGATCAAAATTTTTATGCTTGCACGACCGGATAATATCGGGTGAACTGTCGTGATCGCCTCTCGTAAGCTGTGTACTAACGATCCGATTATCGTCCGATCCTTTCACAAGCGTTAATTTTCGTCCGATTTTCGGATCGTGTGTACGGGCCATTAGATCTTTGAGTTCAGCTCATGAAAAATGGGGGCAACAATGCATTTATAATTTTGTTCAGTGTATTAAAACACTATTTTTTTTTTTTTTACCTAAATTGCTGATCTGATGCAAGCTTCTTTTTCCTTTTTGTTTTTGATTGGCTCACGCCTACGTGCGCGTGTGTGGGGGTTTTTTTTCATTTATAGGGAATAAAGGGCCACTGATACTGAAAATTAGACTTCTCGTTTTCCTCCATGGCCCCAGGACTCTTCAGGCAAGACTGAAATCTGATTTGTGATGGAAGTAACAAAAATAGAGTTCCATAAATAAAAACACTAGGGCCTGCTGGGCAATACAGTGATATTCTGCAACCTGTTCCATCGTCAGCTTATTCATCATTCTGTAAGCGAGAGATCCCGGCAACATGCTGAGTAAGGGAGAGCGGGAGAGAGAGGGAGCGCCATTCCTGGAACAGATGCAGCTAATAGATCAGTCTACAATTGCTGATCTGAAGGAGGTTTTTAATATCATCTCTAGTGCAATTAAGCGTTTGCATATCATGGACAAGTGATCTTGCCACAGCTGTAGTAGCTTACTACTGTAAGTTATACAAATATAAAAAGAATGTCCGCATTACTCCAGACTTTAAATCTCTTCTCAGTGGACACTTTGCGGATGAGACAGCGGGTAACGTATTAAGGCTATGTTTCCACTATTGCAGGTACAAAGTCGCGCTACTTCAAGCGCGACTTTGTAGTGCGACTTGTTTGCGGCTACTTCTGGGGACTTCAGTGCGACTTCCTTCTATGAGGGACAAGTCGCACTGAAGTCGCCCAAAAAGTAGTGCAAAAACCTTTTTTTTCAAGTCGCAGCAGTTAGAACCGACCTAATTGTAAATAATGGGTTTTGACTTGTCATGCGGCTTGACATGTGTCAAGTCGGACAACAAGTCGCAATAGTGAAAAAGGAGCCTCAACCACTTTACCACCGGAGGATTTTCCTGCTTTACGTCCAGGCCACTTTTTGCAACTTAGCACTGCGCGACTTTAACTGACAATTGCGCAGTCATGCAACGCCGAACCCAAACGAAATTTACGTTTTTTTTTTTACCATAAACAGAGCTTTCTTTTGGTGGTATTTGATCACCTATGCGCTTTTTATTTTTTGCGATATTAATAAAAAAAAGAGCGAAAAAATTGACATTTTTTACTTTGACAGTTAAAAAATATCCAATATATTCAATTGTTGTCATATATTTAGGCCAAAATGTATTTAGCTACATGTCTTTGACAAAAAAATTCTCAATGAGCGTATTTTTAACCGCTTTAAGCCCGGAAGATTTTACCCCATTCCTGACCAGGCTATATTTTGCGATTAACGGACAATTGCGCAGTCGTGCGATGTTGTACCCAAATAAAGTTATGTCTTTTTTTCCCCACAAATAGAGCTTTCTTTTGGTGGTATTTGATCACCTTTGCGATTTTTAATTTTTGAAAAAAAGAGCGACAATTTTGAAGAAAAACACAATATTTTTTACATTCTGATATATAACATTCCCAAAAAAAAAAATGTAAAAATCAATTTTTTTTTAACATTTTAGGCCAATTGGTTTTCTGCTACATATTTTTGGTAAAAAAAAATCACAATAAGCGTATTTTGATTGGTTTGCGTAAAAGTTATCGTGTTTACTAACTACGGGAAAGATTTGTCATTTTTATTGTTTATATTTTTTTACTAGTAATGGCGGCGATCTGCGTTTTTTTGCGGGACTGCGACATTGCGGCGGACAGATCGGACCCCTAACTGACATTTTTGACACTTTTGGGGGTACCAGTGACATTACTACAGTAATCAGTGCTAAAAATATGCACTGTTACTGTAATAATGACACTGGCAGGGAAGGGGTTAACTTTATTGGAGAGGGAGGGGTTAAGTGTGTCCCTAGGGGCGTGATTATAACTGTGATTGGATGTGTCTGTGTGTGTAACAGCACAGATCAACGGTCCTACATAGCAGGACCATATGATCTGTGCTTTTACACAGGGGAGAATGACAGGCGGCTTTGTTTACATTAGCCGCCTGCCTTTCTCCCTTCACAGCGGACGATCGCGAGTGACCGGCGGACATCGGGTCCGCCGGTCACACGCACGGAGGTGTCCGTGAACGAGCCGGGGCGGGAGCGCGCCGCTCGCCCCCTATTGGCTCAAAGGCTAGTGACGTACCCATACGTCACTTTGCCTGGCCGGGGCAAACGGTTAAGCTTTGGCAAAAAATCCTGGAAGCTTAAGTAAATAGACCCCTGTGTAACAGTTCACATAAAAAACAAGGAGTTTACAGGCGCATCTCAAAAAATTTGAATATCATTAAAATGTTAATTTATTTCAGTAATTCAATTCAAAAAGTAAACTCATATGTTTTATATAGATGTGTTACACACAGATTGATAGATTTCAAGCATTTATTTCTTATAATTTTGATGAGTATGGCTTACAGCTAGTGAAAACTCAAAATTCAGTATCTCAAAAAAATGTGAATATTACATAAGACCAATAAGATCAAGGTGCTCCTAGGGAGTGCTTTCTAACTGTGGGGTTAGTGGATGCACTAGAGGAAAAGAGATCCGTGTGATCAGCTTAGCTCAAACACAAGATCTCACTTTTACTCCCTGACAGAACAGCGGTCTGCCTTGTTTACATAGGCAGACCGCCGTTCTGCCTTTCCTCCGAGCGATCGGTGGGTCCCGGCGGCCAGCGCGGGCGCCGTACCCGCTGATTGTCTTCCACTGTGTCCAATCACAATGGGAGCGGCGCCACAGATCGCATGCACAAAATCATGTACATGTACGTGATTTTGCACAGCTGGGCCGCCCTGCCGCCAGACTTGTATAAAGTACTCAAAATTTCTACTTGAGTAAAAGTACAAGTGCTCGATCAAAAAATTACTTGAGTAGAAGTGGAAGTGCTCACAGAAAAAGTTACTTAAGTAGAAGTACTAAAGTATTCAACATTTTTTTACTTAAGTATTGCAAGTAGTTTTTTCAAAAAATTTGCTACTTAAGTACTAAAAGTAAAAAGTACCAGTAGTTTTGAAAAAAAAATTCTACTCAAGTACTGAAAGTAGAAGTACAAGTACTGTGTTATGTAGTTATTAAAGAAAGAAGTCAAAAGTATGAACATCATATTGTTTTTATTATTTCAAATGATTTATTCAAATGATTAACCTGTGTTTGTTAGTAGTTTCTTGATGCACTTTAAGCGCTGTAGCACCATTTATTTGTTTGTTTCATATTTTCTTTTTATTGGAAAGATTTGGTATAGCAGCTTTTATTATACACAGCCTTTATTTTCGTATGCGCTGATTTACAAATGACATTATACACATTTTTTTGAGCTTTATGCAACCTGCCATCTACTGTTCTGGCAGTGGTAATTTTTTTAAAAGTAACGAGTAACTATGCAGCACAAAAAAAAAATACTTGAGTAGAAGTATCGAAATCATCGAAAAAATGTAGTGAAGTAAAAGTAGAAGTAGGAGAAAAAAATTCTACTCTAGGAAAGTACAGATACCGCATTTCGGTACTTAAGTACAGTACTTAAGTAGTTCTACTTCGTTACTATACATCTCTGCCTGCCGCAGTATATATGCGGTGGGTGGTCCGGAAGCGGTTAAAACCGGTAGTAGTATCTAAAGTGTAAAATGTAGTGTCAATAATAAAATATAACTAATGCTAAAAATTATTTTGTTTTTGTTTTGGAAAGAGTGAAGAGGGATTAGAACCCCTGTGAGGTTTTTTTTTTTTTTTTTGCTCACTCTCTCTATGTATTCTATTTACCATTATCACCAAAAGTAAAGTAAGTAATAAAATCCCACATTTTGGGTTGTCTCCAGGAATTTCTTCCAAAGGAGACACTAGTTATGGCAACAAACAAGGAATCCCTCACTTTGGATTTGATTTTCTCTCACTTCCTTGTTTGGCTATGGGACACGAAGTGAAGGGAAATCTCCCCAATGGGATACAGGTAGCAAAAAAACCTGACAGGGGTTATAACACTTCTAGGCACACTTGTATAAAGTACTCGAAACCCATACTTGAGTAAAAGTACAAGTGCTCAATCAAAAAGTGACTTGAGTAGAAGTGGAAGTGCTCTGTCATAAAGTGACTTGAGTAGAAGTACTAAAGTATTCAACATTTTTTGTACTTAAAGCGGAGTTCCAGCCATTTACTCACCTGTCCAACGGTCCAGCGATGTGGCCGCCGGAAGCCTCGATCCTCTCCCTCGGCGCCGGCATCACTGCTGTGGGCACCCGGCTGTTACAGTTTGCGGCTTCACAGCCGGGTACCCACTGCGCATGCGCGAGTCGCGCTGCGCGCCGTGATTGGCCGGCAATCTTCTGGGACCTCTGACGTGTCCCAGAAGATTGCAGGGAGGGAGGGGGAGAGGAGAACTTCCGCTCAGGGCGCCGCGGCGCTCCGAGCGGAAGTGGGAGCGGGTACCTGTCAAAACTAGGTACCCGCTCCCCCCCCCAAAAAATGACATGCCAAATGTGGCATGTCGGGGGGTCAGGACTCCCTAAAGCGGAAGTTCCACTTTTGGGTGGAACTCCGCTTTAAGTATTTCAAGTAGTTTTTTTTTAAATTTTGCTACTCAAGTACTGAAAGTAAAAGTACCAGTAGTTTTTAAAACAAATTTGCTACTCAAGTACTGAAAGTAAAAGTACAAGTACTGTGTTATGTAGTTGTTAAAGAAAGAAGTCAAAAGTTTGAGCATCATATTGTTTTTTATTATTTCAAATGATTAACCTAAAGGACAATCACAATTCCTTTGGCTGTAACTTTTTGTAAACAAAAACAGATAAAGTTTGTCCCTCCCTTCCCCCTTTAAAGTATCCCTCCTTCTCTTCCCTGCCTGTCTTTTTTTTTTCTCCACAGCTTATTGGTGCGCAAAATCCTATATAAACCAATGTGATATACAACTATATATTCCAATAATGAAATAAAGTAAGAGTGTATGAGATCAAAGTCAATAATAAGTCCATATATATAATGCCATAATACAATATATATGTGACAAAACAAGATGAATATATTTTCAAAGGTGCAGGAATCAAACAGGTGCTATTCCAAATAATAGGTGCAGACTCCTCCCACCACCTTGTGGATTTCCCCCTTACCCGGCGGATGAAGGTAAGTGCAAAATAATATCCAAATAGATTCTTCCAGTGAAACAAAACTGCAAAACTCTGTGCTCTCAACTTCCAGTGAAAAAAGCAAAATCAGCCTCTTACCAGAAAAGAGGTCTATGTACGCTTGTGACTCTCCTTGGTTGGGGGAGGTTCTCTTTCCCCTTAACAGCAGATATGTAGACCATTTTATTTATACATACAGTAGCATTTATTTTCATATGCGCTGATTTACACATGACAGTATACACATTTTTTTGAACTTCATGAAACCTGCCATCTACTGTTCTGGCAGTGGTAATTTTTATAATAGTAACGAGTAACTATGCAGCACAAAAAAAAATATCGGAGTAGAAGTATTGAAATCATCGAAAAAATGTAGTAAAGTAAAAGTGGAAGTAGGAGAAAAAAATTCTACTCTAGGAAAGTACAGATACCGCCTTTCGGTACTTAAGTACAGTAGTGAAGTAGTTCTACTTAGTTACTATACATCTCTGGTTCTAGGCAGGTTGCCTACAAGTATGCTGGTTATTGTTAGTGGCTGGCCCAGGCTGGGGGAGGGGCGAGAGTTAACGTGTGTTCTGTGGTTCCCAGGCTTTTTGGATCCAGCATACCCATGGGTGCTATGAGTTTTGGGGAAGGCTGGGTTTGGGACTTTTTGGTCCAGCTGCACTAGTAGGATACGCTGTGGCTTCTGTGGAGGAGGACTTTTGCGACTTGCAGTCCGTCAGAGGCACCAGTGATCCGGAGATCAGCCAACACTTGGAATAATGCCAGCTATGTACTACTGCCTTGTAGAGGTATGCCTGGGCAGCTGCCTAGAAATAGTCAGGGATAATCTGAAGCTAATGTTCATCCTAGACTGTAATCCTGAAAGACTTTTAAGTAAAGTTACATCAACTGTCCAGAGCCTGAGCTCAAGTTATGCAAAGGGGTGCATGTTGGTTCTGTTGGGTAAGTAAAGCACATGTGGGGTATGAAGCTCAGCTACTACGAAGGACAACACGGCAAGACAAGCAGGAGAAGTAATGATGTTGCTGTTAGTAAGCAAGGACTAGTGCAAGGAACATTGCAGCCAGTCTTAAAGCATATTACCTGGTTTTGGTGACGGGTCCTCCGGTAGAGAGGGGGTCTTCTCGGAAGGCTGTCCACAAGGTTTAGGAGTGTGTCTATGGGAATGTTTAACCATTCTTCCAGAAGCGCATTTGTGAGGTCAGGCACTGATGTTGGACGAGAAGGTCTCATCCCAAAGGTGTTGTATTGGGTTGAGGTCAGGACTCTGTGCAGGACAGTCAAGTTCCTTCACCCCAAACTCACTCATCCATGTCTTTGTGGACCCTTTGCAGCATTAACAGCTTCAACTCTTCTGGGAAGGCTGTCCACAAGGCTTAGGAGTGTGTCTATGGGAACATCTCTAAAATTCACCACTTTTTAACAACTGAAACCACCAAGCTACTCATTCACTCCCTTGTTATTTCTCGCCTCGACTATTGCAACTCCCTTCTCATAGGCCTACCACTTCATAGGCTATCCCCTCTTCAGTCTATCATGAACGCTGCTGCCAGGCTTACCCACCTTACCAACCGTTCAGCGTCTGCCTCCCCTCTCCGCCAATCCCTACACTGGCTCCCGATTGCCCAGCGAATTAAATTCAAAATACTAACCCCAACATACAAAGCCATTCACAACTCTGCCCTGAGCTACATCACCAATCTTGTCTCCAAACATAGGCGTGCGCACAGGGTGTGCCGGGTGTGCCTGGGCACACCCTAATCACCTAGGGCACATTAGCATTATCGCTCTGTTTGCCAGTGAGGAGATGGGAAAGATCTCCCTCGGACCTGCTCTGCCATAAGAGAAGTGCCACACACTTCTATTTCACTTTGCCAGCAGGGAGAGTAATGTACCGGGGCCATGTACATGTAGGCAAACACATGCATGTGTATTTAAACTTTGGGGTGCACACCCTAATGCAATAGGCTGCGCACACCTATGTCTCCAAATATCACCCAAACCGTCCTCTCCGCTCCTCTCAAGACCTCCTACTCTCAAGCTCCTTTGTCTCCTCCTCCCATGCTCGTCTCCAGGATTTCGCCAGGGCCTCTCCCATCCTCTGGAACTCTCTACCTCAACCTGTACGGCTGTCTCCTACTCTAGCTGCTTTCAGGTGATCCCTGAAAACTCATCTCTTCAGGGAAGCCTATCACACCGCCAACTAATCTGCCATCAGCTCATTACCTACTCTTACAACCTCTTGTAACACCTGCCCCACCCTATTAGATTGTAAGCTTTTCTGAGCAGGGCCTTCTTAATCCTCTTGTATTTTCTCCCTCTAACATTGTAAAGTGCTGCGTAAACCGCTGGCGCTATAGAAATCCTGAATAATAATAATAATAATGATTGATAGATAGATAGATAGATAGATAGATAGATAGATAGATAGATAGATAGATAGATAGATAGATAGATAGATAGATAGATAGATAGATAGATAGATAGATAGATAGATAGATAGATCATATATTTGTTTTAATGAGTTTTCTCTCCAGGTCACTGTCACCTCCAAGTACATGTTGTCTTGGAGGGATAGAAGAGTTTCCCCCGATGAGTTGTAGAGTTAAAGTGAAGCCTTGTAACAGAATCCGTCTGTCTGGTGACGTCCGGAGAGCCGTCCTGGGGCTCCGGAGTCCAGTTGGTGTAACAGGCACCGCGCAGTGACAGCGCCTCGTGTATCTGAAGCCGCAGCGAGCGTAGATTGTTGTGTGTGACTCGGGCTTTGCTGTTGCTACAGTCTCCTGTAGTGGGAACAAAATGTAACAAGATGACACTCGGAGCAGGGTGGGAGGTCAGAGCCGAGTGACCTTTAACCCGTGGCACGACACCATGTAGACTTGTGTTACAGCAGTTGTTACATACGCACAACTGCATTAAACTGAGTAGTTTTATTTTGCACCATGTTATTTGTTGTGCTGCCATGGGCACCAGGAAAATATTCATAGATGGGCATAGACACAACCAGCATGATTGGATAATATATACCGTATATTTTTTTTACTTCCTGCTATATAACATTCACAAAAAAAAAAAAAAAAAAAGTAAAATCAATTTTTTTTTTTAACATTTTAGGACAATTTGTTTTCTGCTACATATTTTTGGTAAAAAAAAAAAAAAATCGCAATAAGCGTATTTTGATTGGTTTGCGCAAAAGTTATCGCATCTACTAACTACGGGAAAGATTTATGTCATTTTATTGTTTTTTTGGGTTTTTTTACTAGTAATGGCGGCGATTTGCGATTTTTAGTGGGACTGCGACATTGCGGCGGACAGATCGGACCCCCTAACTGACATTTTTTTACACTTTTGGGGGGACCAGTGACGTTACTACAGTAATCCGTGCTATAAATATGCATTGTTACTGTAATAATGACACTGGCAGGGAAGGGGTTTACACTGTGGGTGATCAAGGGGTTAAAAGTGTACCTAGGGGCGTGTTTCTAACTGTGGGGGGCGTGGTTTGTGAAAGGACCATAGAGACCTGTGTTCCTATATAGAAGGATCACAGGGGCTCTGTGATCATTCCAGGTAGAAGGACGGTTGGCTGTGTTTAAAAACAGCTGCCCGTCCTTCTCTCTCAGCGGGGAGCGATTGCAGGTGTCAGACCCGCCTGCCTCGTGCAACGAGTGGGGGCGGGAGCGCGCCGCCGCGCGTGCGCTCTGCGCCTAGCTGCAGGCGCGCAACTGACATAGGTCTACGTCCGTTTGCGCAGGGGGGCCGCACTGCCACAGTAAATAGGCGACGGGCAGTTGGCAAGAGGTTAGGAAAATGTTATGGTGAATTTTATCTTTTTTCTTTTATAAAGGACACTTTTGGATACAGCGGAGAGGGATTCGATTCTCTGTCAGCTTCTTGCTGCTGTCTGTGATTCATCCTCTCTATTTATCTTGTTGACCATTAAAGTGATTGTAAACCGCTGGGCAAGGTTTTTCTTACCTGCAAGTTAACCACTTACCGACCGCCCGCCGCAGTTGTACGTCGGTACTTTGACGCTAAATACCGGGGTTATGGCAGCTGCCGGGACCCACCGATCGTTTGTTACTCTGACCGAATGACAGTCTGCCTATGCAAACCAGGCGGACTGTCATTCTGTGAGTACAGAAAACATGGATCCTGTGTATCTGTGAAGCGGGAACACCGATCCATGCCTTCAAGTAGTGAAAGCTACTCCCCCACAGTTAGCAAGCACTCCCTAGGCACACATTCAACCCTTTTATCGCCCCTGATGTTAACCTCTTCCCAGCCAATGTCATTAAAACAGTGGCAGTGCATATGGAAGTCCCGCGGCATAGCGGCTGATAACGGCAATTTTAAATGTGAGTGGATATATATTTTTTTCTAATAAA
The DNA here is from genome assembly GCF_965119305.1 of Pelophylax lessonae. Lineage (NCBI taxonomy): Eukaryota > Metazoa > Chordata > Amphibia > Anura > Ranidae > Pelophylax > Pelophylax lessonae. The sequence goes on from NC_138772.1 coordinate 36,868,257, forward strand.
TGTGAATCGGAAAATACTGCACTATATTGGCCCCTTATTTTTGAGATCCAAAGCTTTACCAAGTGAACCCCAGCTGGATCCAGATAAGGAGGAGCATACCACCATCCCCTTTATCCTGTATACCTAGAAAAGGAGAGGAGGAGAGATCAGTTCTTTAACCACTTGCCGACCGCCGCACGACTATCTACGTCGGCAGTCAGCCCCTCACAGGCAAACTAACGTAGGGCTACGTTGCTTGCTTGTGAGGGTCTAGGGAGCGAGCGCGCGCCCCCGGAGGCGCGCTCCCGCTCCCGCGTGGTCACGGACCCCCCCGCGCGCGTGACCAGCGGACCCGATGTCCGCCGGCCACTCGGCGATCGGCGGGGGAGAGGGAGAATGTCAGGCAGCTTGTGTAAACAAGCCACCTGTCATTCTCCTCGCTGTAAAGACACTGATCACACGGATCTAGTATGTAGATCCGTTGATCAGTGTCCTTACAGCTCAAGCCACAGCCAATCACAGTAGAAAGCACGCCCCTAGGGACACACACACAGCCCCTCCCAAATAAAGTTAACCCCTTCACTACCAGTGTATTTTTACAGTAACAGTGCATATATATAGCACTGATCACTGTAGAAATGTCACTGGTAACCCCAAAAGTGTCAAAAATGTCAGTCAAGGGTCCGATCTGTCCGCCGCAATGTCGCAGTACCGCAAAAAAATCGCAGATCGCTGCCATTACGCGTTAAAAAAAAAAACAACAAACATGACAAAAAATCTTTCCCTTTGTTAGTAAACGCGATAACTTTTGCGCAAACCAATCAAAATACGCTTTTTGCGATTTTTTTTACCAAACATAGGTAGCATAAAACAAATTGGCCGAAAATATTAAAAAATGTTGATTTTTACATTTTTTTTGGGGGGAATTTCATATAAAAAAATGTGAAAAATATTGCTATTTTTGCAAAATTGACGCTCTTTTTTTGTTTATAGCGCGTGATCAAAAAATCGCACAGGTGATCAAATACCACCAAAAGAAAGCTCTGTTTGTGGGAAAAAAAGGACGCCAAATTCGTTTAGGTACAGCGTCGAAAGACCGCGCAATTGTCCGTTAAAGTCACGCAGTGCCGAATCGCAAAATACCCCCTGGTCGGAATGGGGGTAAAATCTTCCGGGGCTTAAGTGGTTAATAGATCTAAAGGTGCAATATCTGAGGCATTAAGGTGAGCATATAGCACACCTATAGGTGATGAGCACCGAAGAGCACGCCTGAATAACACGGTGTATAGGTGGAAGAAATATAATGTGACATATAGAAAAGGAAGATCTGCGGTCACTGTTTAAGCAATATTTGGGACACTTGAGCACTTGTTGGATATATTTTTTTTTTTTTGCACTTTATGTTACCCGGCGTTTGTATTGATAAAACATTTATAATTTATACGGATTTACACAGAGCACTTTATTGATACACTTATATCACCTTGATTTATTGAGAATATATGGAGTAAATAATTTCAATTATATTTATTGTCACAGAGCACTTTATTGCCACATTCATATTTTTATATTACTTGTATACAGCACCACTATAAGCACCTTCACTATTTAATATTTATGTATTATTTATTATTGGTATAAATACATTGTACTTATACACTGTGATTTATAACTATTTATTTTAGGAAAAATAATTTTTCATCATCATATATTAATAGTTTGCTTATTTGTCTTATATTTTGACACAACACATTGAACATCAATATTATTTATTATCAATTGCACAATACGTTATCAACTATAATTTTATTATTTTATACTATTTATTACCACTGAGATAAACGTACACGTTATAGATATCCCTTGAAGCGCGGTACTTCCCCCCATTTTTTAGTGGCAGTGCATATTTTTAGCACTGATCACTGTATGCATCCCTTTGTGCTGGAGGTCCGTGAACTCGCCTACGAGGTCTCTAAAATTAACCACTTGCCGATCGCTCACTGAGCTGGTACTGCGGCAAAGTGGTTTGATTCCGTCCAGCGGCGTAGACCTACGTCGCTGGACTCCTCCCCTTGTGGGTGGCGTGCGCGCGCCGCCAGAGGCTCCCGCTGTATTCAGTCACAGCGGGAGTCGGGCCAGGGAAGGAGCGGCGGTGATCACCACTGCTCTTCCCCGATCGTCGGGGAATCGAGTGTGGAGATCCGCCCGCTTGTGTAAACAGAGCGGGCGGATCTCCTAAGTGACAGACAGGGTCAGATTGCAGGGTTCAGCATAGCTGAACCTGCGATCTGTGCCTGTGTCACACAATCCCCTCCCCCACACCAGTGTTAATTTTGGCAGCAAATTTCAATTTAGTTTTAGTCTTAGTCTTAGGACTAAAATGGCATTTTAGTTTTAGTCCTATTTTAGTCTTCTGCAAGTGTTTTAGTTTTAGTCGTATTTAGTCGACTAAAACTCCAGTATATTTTAGTCGACTAAAACGCCCTACATTTTAGTCGACTAAAACTCATTTTAGTCATCTATAATCGAATGGGTGTAGTTCAATTGTAATTTGTAATGCATTATTTAAGCATTTCTCTACAATTCTCAAACTCATTATATACTACTGCTGGTCCTGGAGTGAAAAATCTAATATGTTATTATTTATGCTTTGAGCATGCACCAGTGTTAATTTTTGGCAGCAAATTTCGATTTAGTTTTAGTTATAGTCTTTTGACTAAAATGCCATTTTAGTTTTAGTCGTATTTTAGTCTTAAGACTAAAATGCCATTTTTGTTTTAGTCGTATTTTAGTCATCTGAATTGTGTTAGTCGACGAAAACGTTTTAGTCGGTTTTAGTCAACGAAATTAAGACTGCCCCACACACGTTAGTAAGCACCAGGCATACATTTAACCCCTTGATCACCAATAAAAGTTAACCCCTTCCCTGCCAGTGTCATTTTACAGTAACAGTGCATATTTATAGCACTGATTACTGTAGTAATGTCACTGGTAACCCCAAAAGTGTCAAAAATGTCAGTCAAGGGTCCGATCTGTCCGCCGCAATGTCGCAGTCCGGCAAAAAAAAAATCACAGATCGCTGCCATTACTAGTTAAAAAAAAAAAAACAATAAAAATTATCTAAATTTCCCGTGGTTAGTAGCTGCGATAACTTTTGCGCAAACCAATCAAATAAATACGCTTATTGCGATTTTTTTTTTTTTTACCAAAAATATGTTTACCAAAAATATGTAGCAGAAAACAAATTGGCCTAAAATGTTAAAAAAAATTTAGATTTTTACATTTTTTTGGGGAGGAATTTCATATAAAAAAATGTGAAAAATATTGTTATTTTTTCAAAATTGTCGCTATTTTTTGTATATATCGCAAAAAGTAAAAATCGCACAGGTGATCAAATACCACCAAAAGAAAGCTCTGTTTGTGGGGAAAAAAAGGACATAAATTTAATTTTGGGTACAGCATCGCACGACTACGCAATTGTCCGTTAATGTAACGCAGTGCAAAATATGGCCTGGTCAGGAATGGGGTAAAATCTTCCGGTCTTAAAGCGGTTAAAAATACGCTCATTGAGAATTTTTTTGTGAAAGACATGTAGCTAAATACATTTTGGCCTAAATATATGTCAAAAATTTAATATATTGGATATTTTTTAACTGTCAAAGTAAAAAAATATTGTTACTTTTTCAAAATTGACGCATTTTTTTATTAATATCGCAAAAAATGAAAAGCGCAGAGATTATCAAATACCACTAAAAGAAAGCTCTGTTTGTGGGGAAAAAAAAGGACGTAAATTTTGTTTGGGTACGGCGTTGCATGACCAGATGGAACCAAACACCGTTATTAATTCCAACTTAAACACCATCAGCGTAACATGGACCTGTCTCGATTACTACTACAGGTTGCCCTATGTTATTTCATCAGTTCTAGCGTTGTTTACCACATGTTCACAGCAGTTGGACTCGAGTCATTGAATCTTTTTACATTGTTTTATTGTTGGTTCTGTACTGTACAATGTAGCCTTTTACTGTAATTAACCACTTCCCGCCCGCCCTATAGGCGATTGACGGCGGGAATGTGGTTGCATTATCCTGAGCAGACGTCATATGACAGCGGCAGGATAATGCACTCTGCGCGCCCCCCCCCCCCCTGGCGGCCCGCAGAGCACTCACTCACTCAGACACACCGCATCTCCGATCTCGGTAAAGAGCCTACTGACGTAGGCTCTTTACCATGTGACCAGCTGTGTCCAATCACAGCTGGTCACATAGTAAATAGGAAGAGCCGTTGATCGGCTTTCCTTAGTTCGTGCCTGACAGGCACGAGTATAGGAGAGCCGATCGGCGGCTCTCCTGCTGGGGGGGGGGGGGGTCTGCACTGGTAATCAGAGCATTGATTACCAGTGCAGATCATTAGGGGGTGCCGCTAGAACCACCAGGGATGCCCACCAATGACCCCAGGGATGCCCACCCATGACCCCAGGGATGCCAACTATGGCCACCAGGGATGGCAATCAGGGCTCAGGGAGCCCACCAGTGCCCTCCCCATCAGAGCTGCCCGCCAGTGCCTTCCCCATCAGTGCTGCCCATTGCCATCTATCAGTGCGCCCCACCAGTGCCCATTATTGCCCACCAGTGCCGCCTATCAGTGCCCATTAGTGCCCATCAGTGCCTAACAGTGTCGCCTATCAGTGACCATCAGTGGCACCTATCAGTGCCGCCTATCAGTGCCCATCAATGCCACCTATAAGTGCCCAGCAGTTCCACCTATCAGTGCCCACCAATGCTGCATATCAGTGCTACCTATCAGTGCCACATATCAGTGCCCATCAGTGCTGCCTATCAGTGCTGCATATTCGTGCCACCCCATCAGTGCCACCCCATCAGTGCCTCCTCATCAGTGCCTGTCAGTGTGGCCTCATCAGTGCTCATCAGTGCAGGAAAAAACTTATCTATTTACAAAATTGTATAACATTAACAAAAAAACTTTTTTTTTTTTTCAAACTTTTCGGTCTTTTTTTATCTGTTTAGCAAAAAAGAAAAACCTTGCGGTGATCAAATACCATCAAAAGAAAGCTCTATGTGTGGGGAAAAAATGACATAAATTTGGTTTAGGTACAGCGGAGTGACCGCACAATTGTCATTCAAAATGCAACAGCGCTAAAAGCTGAAAATTGGCCTGGGCAGGAAGGGGGGTGAAATTACCCTATATTGAAGTGGTTAAATAAAAAAATTACACAAAAAAAAAAAAAAAAGAGTAAGAAAATTAAGCTCTCTGTACTCCTTTTCATAAATCAATATCAATGCAATTTTGTACATATGCATATATCTGGTACCTTCCCACCATTTTTTAAATCTCAACATGTATTTTTTTATTCTTCTGCAGGTAAAAGTTTGGTTTCAGAATCGCAGGATGAAATGGAAGAGAGTGAAAGGCGGACAGCAGGGAGCTGCAGCCAGAGAGAAGGAACTAGTCAATGTGAAAAAGGGAACTCTACTACCTTCCGAGCTCTCCGGCATTGGAGCCGCGGGCCTCCAACACACAGCTGACTCTCTAGCCAATGATGATAGCCGCGATAGCGATCAGAGCTCTGAACATGCTCACTTGTGATTTTTTTTTTTTTTTTTTTTTAAACGTAAAGTGACTTTCAAACCAGATTTGTTCTCAGGAAAGACAAGTAACGCGGCAAAGACCGGCTCGGAGATTTTCAGGATCTGACCTGAACGTTTTCTGCAAGGAAGACTTCCTTTAAAAGGCTACACTATGGTCTTACTTTTGAATTGTTAATGCTATGACGAGAAACAGGGCCGGGGCAAGGACAAAAAAGGGCAGAAAATGTCCAAGGCAAAAGAAAGATTTCATTTGCATCCTAAAGGTCTTAAAGGGATTGTCTACCTCCGGTAGATATTATTCTATTGGCTTGTGTCCTGCAACTGTTGCACATCTCTATTCCACCAGCCTTCCATATTTCCTCCCAACCCTCCTTCTCATGTTCTCCTCCTTGAAATCTGCCATCTCTTTCTTTTTATAGAACACATTTTTTGGAATTCAAAATTAGGGATGTTTGGTTATTTTTGCTCCAAGATATAAAGTGAATATTTTAATTAGGTGAAGTCTGAGATGGTGGTGGTGGTGGGCCTTTTGGTAGGCATCCCTTGGCTTCTTATATATCTTGATACTTCAAATGTAAGATCTCTTTACGATCATTTCCAACCTTGTTTCTGTCCACATGGGGGGTTTTGGTGTTCCTTGCTACTCTTGTGTGCTCCAGCTTCTCTTGTTACATTAACTATAACAGGGGTTGACAAACTATGGCCCACGGGCCACATATAACCTGCTACAAGGTTTTATCTGGTCCTCAGTAAGGGTCAGGGGCATATCCTCAATGTGGACAGATCTATGCTTCAACCCTCCTCATCATGGACCCTGTAAGGGAAGAACTGTAAAGGAACCTTAATCTTAGCAGGACTGTGATTGGGACTCTGCTGTACGGGTGGACTCTGACTGGGTCCCTTATGTAAGGGGGACTATGATAGGGATCTTGCTGTAAGGGGGGACTCTGATAGTTACCCTGATGTAAGGGAAGACTCAGACGGGGACTGATGTAAAGGGATAATTTGATAGGTACTCCTGATATAAGGAGGGGCTCTAATGGGGACCTTGATGTAAGGGGAGCTCTGAAGGGGACCCTGATGTAAAGGAGACTATGATGGGGACCTTGATGTAAGGGAGGACTCTGATGGAAACCCTAATGTAAGGGATGGCTCCCTTGGGGACTCTGATGTAAGGAGGGACTGTAATGAGGACACTGATGAACGTGGGGGCTTTGATGGGGATTTTGATGGCCCACAAATATTTGTAAAACATTCAATGTGGCCAACATACTGAAAAGTGTGGAGAACCCTGCACTATAATATAAAACAAATGAAAAAAAAAAAAACAGTTAGGATGGCGGGAGCCCTTTGTATTGGTTGCAACTGGTATTCAAGCCTGGGAACTCATCAACCAACCTAGAAAGAAAAAGGAAACTCTCGATTTGACTCTCCAACATTTGCTAAAAACCTAAAACATTTTAGGTGGACTGGCTCTCTTATGGCTTGTTTCCACTGAGCTTTCTGGTACGGCACGGTACGGTATGCTATTTATGCCGTTTCCATTATGAATGGTACCCTAATCCTGAACCGTACCGTACCACTTTTTTTGGGAACCTTTCGTTGGGGTACCAAGCACATTAGTACCGTACCAACAGGGTGGAGCTACACTCTGCAGAACTTGATTGGTTGACAGAGAATCCTTGATCACAGCTTTCTTGCTACATCACGCCTATCATGAAAGGGTACTATTGGCAGTGGAAACGCAAGGTGTACCGTTCCGAACTGTACCGTACTGAACCGAATCATACCGTACCACTCAGTGGAAATGAGGCATTAGGTTAAAGTAAACACCCTAAGAACAAACTCAATAAATCTGTCATTGAACCAGCCCACAAAGAATACACCACAAGCCCCCAAAATTAGAGCATAAAATTGTATTATCACAGGACCGGGACTTTTTAGGTGCTACAAAGATCTACACAATATGATTATTATAATTAAAATGTATATTTTTTATTTTACAACATATAAATTGATTTACAAAGGCCTTAAAAATAATTTAGTCATTACTAGTCGACAAATAGAGCTAATACCACACATTTGCCACTCCTAACCCCACCAAAACATCACACAGTGATGTCATTATATCAAATGAATGCATTTAATTGGACTGGGGCAATCTCTATGTATTTCTCAGACTGTAGGCATCTGCTTTATTGGGAGTGAAGATATGTTTGCATTAAATTTATTTCGGTATATATATATATATATATATATATATATATATATAGTCCCATGAGAAGACAAGACAAGATAAAAAACTGTGATATGCAAGTCCAAAATCGGACAAAAAACAGCTTGTATTGAGAATGACATCTTTAATAGTATATAGGATAAATAAACTGTCCCCAAAATTGCATAGGGTGATATGTATAAGGCCAACTATGCATAAAGCAGAACTAAATTGTCGCCTGGCTTTACACGCACATGAATTTTAATGGCATCCCAGTCTCAATTCGTAGGGTTCAATATTGAGTTGGCCCACCCTTTGCAGCTATAACAGCTTCAACTCTTCTGGGAAGGCTGTCCACAAGGTTTAGGAGTGTGTCTATGGGAATGTTTGACCATTCTTCCAGAAGCGTATTTGTGAGGTCAGGCACTGATGTTTTTTTCGAGAAGGCCTGACTCACAGTCACCGCTCTAATTCATCCCAAAGGTGTTCTATCAGGTTGAGGTCAGGACTCTGTGCAGGCCAGTCATGTTCCTCCACCCCAAACTCGCTCATCCATGTCTTTATGGACCTTGCTTTGTGCACTGGTGCGCAGTCATGTTTGAACAGAAAGAGGCCATCTCCAAACAGATCCCACAAAGTTGGGAGCATGAAATTGTCCAAAAAGTCTTGGTGTGCTGATGCCCTAAGAGTTCCCTTCACTGGAACTAAGGAGCCAAGGCCAGCCCCTAAAAAACAACCCCACCCCATAATCCCCCCCTCCACCAAATGATTTGGACCAGTGCACAAGACATCAGTGAGCGAGTTTGGGGTGACTTCAAACATTCCCATAGACACACTACTAAACCTTGTGGACAGCCTTCCCAGAAGAGTTGAAGCTGTTATAGCTGCAAAGGGTGGGCCAACTCAATATTGAACCCTACGGGCTATGACTGGGATGCCATTAAAGTTCATGTGCGTGTAAAGGCAGGCGTCCCAATACTTTTGACAATATAGTGTGCTTTCCTATCTGTTTACTAAAGCTAGCAGCACAAGAACTAAAAATAGGTCATGATGATTGAGAGAGTTTAGTTCTGCTTTAAGTGTCTGAGCTGGAGCTGGTTCCCTGGTAGCTGACTGTCAACAAAGCTTTGAAAAAGGCAGGTAATTGAGTAGAAGGTGTAGAAGAGCTTGTATTAAGCCAATAGATGCAATCAATTTGTAAATGGACAATCCCTTTAAGTACATTGATTCCAGTTCAATAGAGAATGTTAATTATTAAGTGTAGTAGACCATAGTAGCCACCTTGAACTTGGTGGGGCTTCAGTAGGGTAAACTCTGACATTTGGAATGGGTTACCACCAGGGCAGGAACTCCCCTCCTATAAGCCACCCCTTGTCTCCGCCCCCTACCCACCTCCGAGTACTTTCTCTTGTTTCCACCCACTACCCACCTGCCAGTACCACCCCTTTTAGAGAATACAGAACCAAGTATTATTTTGTGGTGTTAAGTAATTTGTATGCAATTTGGTAATGATAACAAAAAAAGCAGTAAAATGGATGCCCTGCAGCCAGAAACAATAGACCCCACTCCAGCATTAATACACCCCCCCCCCCCCCAGCAATAACAGACCCTCATCCCAGGCAAACTAGATCCCCTCAGCAATAACAGATGCAACTGGCAACAATAGTTCCTCCCCCCAGTAACAATAGACCCCATCCCAGAAACAATATTTCCCCTAGCTGTATATTAATGTTTTATATTAATTATATATATATATATATATATATATATATATATATATATATATATATATATATATACACACACACACACATATATATATATATATACATACACACACACACACACACACACATATATATATATATATATACACATATATATATGTGTGTGTATATATATATATTAATATTTCCCCATATACTGTAGACCCCCAGTAATAATAGATCCATCTCACAACATTATATCCCTACCAGCAACAATGCCCCCATTAAAAAATACCACCACAGCAATAATAGATCCACCACAGCAACAATATACCCCAGAAAAAACAACAGATCTTCTAGCAGCAAGAAACAATAGAACTCTCCCTCAACAGTAAATTCCTCCCATCAACATTTGACCCTTCAGCTTCATAAGATGCCCCCTAGCAACAATAGACCCCCATGCAAAAAAGACTACCATCAGTTACAATAGATCCCCAAGCAGCCAGCATCATGGACCCTTTAGCACCCCTTGCCATTACATACATTCAGTGTAACTGTGCCCCCCCTGAAAAAAAGCTCTGGTTACCACACATAATAATTAAAGCTTGCTTTTGAATAAGGTCCAAGAACGTTAGCTGACATCAGTTATCTTTTTGGGATTTTTTTCTAAATAATAAAAAAAAAGTATTTAATATGTAAAATGTTATGAATGTTCTGTGTTCATGATGGCAGCAGGATGCCTTTGCTATGATTGCCAAAGCCTTGACCTGGCACTGACGAAGAATATAATTGGTTTGGAACATTCCAATACGTAAGAATATGAATACGCTGACTATGGTATGGTCAGGTTACTTTGCTTTTACCTTGCACTGACGTTTACAAGAAAACAACAAAAAAAAAAATCACATTGTTTTAGCTAACTTTTTTAAAGTTTCAGATTGTGAAATTTATGCAATTATTTTCTTCCTGTTTACCTTCAAAAGTCTTATTTTCTGATTCACAAATGATGCAGTCCATCGATGTAAAACAAAGAGGCCATTGAAAAATGTTGTGTAAGAAGAAATATCATTTAAATCGTTACTTATTTTAACCAGAAAATAACACTGGTATCATGTAGGCTACTGATTAGTATTCAGCTACAGTAAAACCTTGGATTGCGAGCATAATTCGTTCTGGAAACATGCTTGTAATCCAAAGCACTCTTATATCAAAGCGAATTTCCCCATAAGAAATAATGGAAACTCAGATGATTCGTTCCACAAGTCCTTCAGTTTATAGTCTATATACAAAGATTATAGCAATGCGATCGGCTGTGTAACCATAAAATGTCCATCCACAATATGCAGCCTTCCCAAGGGGATTAGAAGCAAAATCTAGCAGAGCTACAGAATATAAGAGAGATGAGAGGCGCCTCTAAGTGTAGCAATATGGTTACATTTAATGAAGGTTCAACATTTAGCAACTCACATGGTTGATGATGAAAATAGGCACACCTAAGTATGCAGGCATCCAGGGTAAAGCTGTCCACATAAACCATCTTCTGAACCACCGGCTCTCACCACTGTCAGTCTGCAATCATGACCGGGAAGAATAGCCTGCAGTAGAGTGATCTGAAAGTGAGGCTTTGAATCACTCGTGGAGCGCAGCGGGGAAGGGATGATGAAGATGGGCTGTGCCAGAGGATGGTCTATGTGGACAGCTTTACCCCAGATGCCTGCATTCTTAGATGTTCCTGTTTTAATCATCAACCATGTGAGTTGCTAAATGTTGAACCTTCATTAAATGTAACCATATTGCTACACTTTAGAGGCACCTCTCTTCTTTTTTATACATGAAGCTACTTGTATATCAAGTCAAAATTTATTTAAAAAATGTGCTTGTCTTGCAAAGCGCTCTCAAACCAAGTTACTCTCAAACCAAGGTTTTACTGTATTTGGAAGACCTTATCTTCAACAATTAAGGTCCTTTCACACGGGCGGTGCGCCGGTCGGACTCCGTTTTGCTCAGCGGGGATCGATCCCCTTTGGCCCCCTTGCCCAGTCCTCCCCGGGTTGGGAGCTATGCTTGTATCAGTAAATCTGCTATAAGACGGTTGGCAAATGGTTACTAAAAAAGTCATTCCCAAATAGCAAGAAATTTTGCTGAAAGTTTGAAAATGACTTGCTAAGCTTTTGCTAGACTTGCCGGGCTTCTCAAGTTTTTTGCACAATTGCTGCAAGTCCGTATTGGTGACTCCAGTTCTGGTTCAGCTATGTTGTGCAATAGTCATCCCACCACAGGGGGCACTGTGGCTGAATTTTCATGCTGTAGACTTGTAGAGCTCTTGCTGTAGACCCACCATTGCAACTTTGCTCTTGCTGGAGACTTGCCACACAAATTTGCTACAAATTGGAAATTTGTCAACTAGAAGTTGTGCTTCAAGTGCTCTGCAAGTGTAAAAACTTGCCAGTGAAAATGTGCAGTAAGTTAACAGACTTACAGTTCAACACTGCCACAAATTGGTGGCACGTTATTCTTGCTATCAGGGTTAATTTCAGAACAGCCCTCAAATTTTTGTTGTCTGTGTCCAACTAGCGAGACTATCCTTCACTTTCAGCCCTGGAAACCTGGCAAGAATTGAAAGGAATTCTCTCCAAAGTGAACAGAACTCCCATCTAAGGCTGGGTTCACACCTATGCGAATTGGATGGGGGTTTTCCCGCATCTAATTCGCATGACGGGAGAGTGTGACCGGCTCTCAATGGAGTGGGTTCACATATCTCTGGGGCGGTCTGCAGAAGGATCCTGTGCGTCTTTGACTCCATTTCAGGTCCGAATTCAGGCAAAAATTGGGACCTAGTTCGGACTTGAAGCAGGGAACGGGGACACAGTGTCAGGACAAGGTCATCTAGAGTCCAGGGCGAACATGCCAAATTGTGCCCCCCCCCAAGATGTATGAGTATTATGTGAGAGCAAAAATCCCCCCCCAAACAAAAATCAAGCACTAATCTGCATGCTTACCCTCTACGCATAAATAACTCCGCCTCCCAGTTCAAAAAAAGGGCCAGAGACATATCCCGGGAAATTATAGGCCTGTCAGTCTGACATCAATAATATGTAAACTTTTGGAGGGGATGATAAGGGACTATATCGTAGAGTATGCTAAAGACAACAACATCATCAGCAGTAACCAGCACGGGTTTACAAATGGGCGATCTTGTCAAACCAATCTCTTAGCATTCTACGAGGAAGTGAGCTGTGAGCTAGATAGGGGGAGACCAGTGGATGTGGTGTACTTGGATTTCGCTAAGGCGTTTGATACAGTTCCCCACAAGCGCTTAATTTATAAAATAAGGTCTGCAGGTATCGACAGCAGGGTTTGCTCTTGGATACGGAATTGGCTAAAAGGCCGTGTCCAAAGGGTAGTAATAAACAGCGCATACTCAGACTGGTCTGAGGTAGTAAGCGGGGTGCCCCAGGGCTCAGTCCTGGGACCAACCTTGTTCAATTTATTCATAAACAGCATTGAGGACGGGATCAGTAGTTCGTTATCAGTTTTTGCAGATGACACAAAATTGGCCAGGGCAATAACTGCACAGCATGAAGCAGATATCCTACAGAATGACCTGGACAAAATTACGGAGTGGGCAACGACATGGCAAATGAGGTTTAATGTGGAGAAGTGTAAGGTTTTGCACTTGGGGACCAAAAACATAAAAACACAATACACGTTAGGAGGGGAACCCTTGGGGGAATCAAAAATGGAGAAGGATCTGGGAGTCTTAGTTGATGATAGATTAGGCAACAGCATGCAATGCCAAGCGGCAGCTTCCAAAGCCAACAGAATATTAGCATGCATAAAGAAAGGGATGTATTCCAGAGATAAGACTATAATCCTTCCACTTTATAAAACTCTGGTCCGACCGCATCTGGAGTATTCTGTCCAGTTCTGGTCGCCAGTCCTCAGGAGGGATGTGTTGGAGCTGGAGAAAGTCCAGAGAAGGGCAACTAAACTGATTAGGGGGTTGGAGGACCTTACCTATGAAGAGCGGCTGCAATCGCTCGATTTATTTTCCCTGGAGAAAAGACGTCTGAGAGGGGACATGATAGCAATTTATAAATATCTTAATGGGGATCTCAGCTTAGAAGAAAAGCTGTTCATTCGAAGGAATTGCATGAGGACTCGAGGACATACAATGCGATTAGAGGAGAAGCGTTTTAACCTCAGGCAACGTGGGGGGTTCTTTACTGTTAGGGCTACAAGATTGTGGAATTGTCTACCACAAGAGGTGGTTTCTGCGGGTAGTATGGTGACTTTCAAAAGACTCTTAGACTTACATCTCAAGGATCAGGAGATTGAGGGCTATGTTAGATGATTACAGTCACACACACCTACACAGGTTGAACTGGATGGACTATTGTCTTTATTCAACCTCACCTACTATGTAACTATGTAACTATGTAAATGCTCCCCCTGCTGAAATCCCCTTCCCAGCATAAATCTCTGCCCCCTCAACCCCCCCAGCTCAAATCCTCTCTTTTCCTATATGCCCAAAGCACACCCCCCCGAAAAAAATTCCCCCCTCCTAGTACAAATCCTCTACCCCTCAAACTTCACCTCGAGCACAAATCCTCTCCCCCCACTCCAAATGCCCCCCCTTAGAATAAATTCTCCCCAATCCCCCACCCTAGTACAAATCCCCTTCCCCTCCCACCATATTACCTTTTCTAGCACAAACCCCCCAAAATTCTCCGTCCTATAACAAATCTTCTTCCTCCACCCACCCCCCCCCCCCCCCCCGGAACACAAATCACCACTCGTAGCAAATTCTCCCCTCCTAGAACAATTCTTATCCCCTGCTGCCCCCCGGCCAAATCCCCCCTCCCAACACAAATCCCCTCCCCCCAACCTTCTTATGGTGCCTCCCCACCTCACATAATACCACATTTCCCAGGGCAGCCGCTCCCTCCTGGCCACCCCTTGTCCAGGCCCCTGCGGGGACGCACCGGACAACAGCTGTGAGCCACGCTGCACACAGTGTGAACCCAGTCTAAGAAAGCTACCCCAGAAACAGGTGTCACCATTCGAGGATTTTTCCTAATCTATTGCTCGTATGACAACTCAAAAATGTTTGGATTTCCCCTCACTTTCTATCTCAGTGACATTGTCACCAGAGCTAATTGAGGGGCAAATTACCCCAGTGGCCAAAAATAGACATGTGCAGTTCGTTTTGTTTGTTTTGAGGGGCAGATTTTTAGTTTTTCGATACGTCTGCAGATACGTCTGCAGACCTGAATTACAGTATAAATGAAGTCTACCGAATGCCCTGAATAACGAAATGAAATTTGTCTGAATTTCCGAAATTCTAATTGAAATTTGAATCAAATTTTACATCGAAATCCATAAACATATTTCTGAACTCAAAGGCTGTGCGTGTTATTAGAGTACCATTCCAAAACAATGCTCTTTTTGTTAAGTCAAAGGTGATTTAAAAAGTCATTGTAATCATTTGATGAAGATTTTTCTTTTGTGTGTTCACTTTGTTGCATTCGAATCGGAAAAAACAACGTAACATTTTAGATTCAACCGATTCTAAATTTATCGATTCGAACGTTCCGAATCGAAGAAAATCAGTAAATTCAAGGAAAATTCGAAAAAGACATAAAACACATTTTGAACATGAATCCCGAATACGAATCCTGACTATGGATTGAACAAATCAACCGAATTTAGCAAAATTAAACACCTAGATTAACAAATCTATACAAAACGAAAATCATTTTTTCGTCATGCACATGTCTAGCCAAAAAAACCTAGAAAAAAAGGTTCAAAACCTTTTTAATTCTTTCCAGAAACAAAATGCCTTTACAAGCACTTTAAGCAGCAGGATAATTGCATCACTATTAAAAATTAAATAATCCTTGAACCCCCTTCTTATTCTCACTCTTCTCAGCAATTCCCTTCCACTTGCCCTCTCTATTTTACGATCATGCACCACTGACCTTCACTAACCCCTCTACATCCTAACTTCACCCAACTCCTCCTTGGCAACCTCCTGCACTTTACCACCACCTACATTTTTCTGCCCTTCCCCCAAACTCAGAGGATACCACAGTCCCAATAAAATGCTGAGATCCAGAGCAATGTTGTAGGGGCACTGCTACCTTTAAGGAAGGTAGGTTCAGCGGACTCTAATTAATATACAGTAGCAGTATTTCCTTGAATATAATAATACACAACGAACTTACTCTATGTTTTGTCTGGGGTTGCCTTTTAAAGGTAATAATAAAAAAAAAAAAAGACTTAAAAAGTTAACCTATATTAAAAAAAATTGGTAATAACCATTCATGAAAATTGATTTTTTAATTTTTTTTACTATTTTTAAAAGTTTTCCAATAACTGAACAATTCAAACGCTAGATGTACAAGACGTTACTTTTCAACAGCATCATTTTTATTGGCGATTCAATGGCTGGACTGTTTGTTTCCAACTGGCAAATAAAACCTTTGAAAGGCAAACATTGAAACAGTCCCAGTGTTATTGTTTAAAAAAAATTTTAATAACTTCAGTGATGTAATTTTAAAAAATATGCCAAAGAAGTAAACACTTTGTAATAATTCTGGCAAAAAAAAACGTACTTAAAAATGTAGTCTTTTAAATAAAAGCTTAAAAAGCTGATCGAGAGTTGTTCCAACATGGTGGAAAAATGTAAAAATCAAATGAAAAAAAAAAAAAAGAATGAAAAGGATAATATTTTTTTTTCTGTAAATACAAATCTCATCGCTTTAGTGACTTCTGCTCACAATACAGTACTATACCTTTGTACAGATTCTCAAATTTTTTTTTTTTTTATTACATTCGTTTTTTTTTTCTCTTACCAGGATTTAATCATGGTTATATGTTCCCCTTGCACTTTTGCATCCAACCAGGTGGATAAGGATGATGATGAATGAACCTGTGGTTATGTATACACATTTTAGGGAAAAGTTTCATTTTGAGATACTAGATTTTTTTTTTTTTTTTAACTGATCTCTCCACTATATGCACCACTTTTCTGGATATAATCAGTCTCCTCCAGGATCAAGTGATAGGGAGAGCGACTTTAAAAAAAAAGAGCAATAAAACATATTCTGAGCTGTTGGGAGACTGGGATTTTTCATTAGGTTGTATTATTTCAAAAATAATCCTCTGACCCGGCCTTAACAACAAAAATATTAAAAAAGGATAGTTAATAATAAATAAAACGGAATACATTTGATGTGTTAAACTATATTAATAAAACAGAATTTTTAAGCAATTTAAAGGATCCGACATTTTGCCATAAAACCAAAAAACACAGGCGATCCAAATTATAAATAAATGCAAATTTTAAACTTTATTGAATTTACATTAAAACAAGTTCACCATTTCAGCAGAAAAAGTGAACCATAATTTTAAAATTAATATTTTTTTTTTAACTGATCTCTCCACTATATGCACCATTTTTCTGGAGATAATCAGTCTCCTCCAGGATCAAGTGATAGGGAGAGTGACTCGCATTGAAACATATTCTGAGCTGTTGGGAGACTGGGATTTTTTATTAGGTTGTATTATTTTAAAAATAATCATCTGACCCTGCCTCAACAACAAAATTTAAAAAAAAGGATACTTAATAATAAATAAAACGGAATACATTTGATGTGTTAAAACATAATTTTTAGGCAATTTAAAGGATCCGACATTTTGCCATAAAACCAAAAAACACAGGCGATCCAAATTATAAATAAATGCAAATTTTAAACTTTACTGAATTTACATAAAAACAAGTTCACCATTTCAGCAGAAAAAGTGAACCATAATTTTAAAATTAATATTTTTTTTTTTAACTGATCTCTCCACTATATGCACCACTTTTCTGGAGATAATCAGTCTCCTCCAGGATCAAGTGATAGGGAGAGCGACTCGCATTGAAACATATTCTGAGCTGTTGGGAGACTGGGATTTTTCATTAGGTTGTATTATTTCAAAAATAATCATCTGACCCTGCCTTAACAACAAAATTTTAAAAAAAGGATACTTAATAATAAATAAAACGGAATACATTTGATGTGTTAACCCATATTAATAAAACAGAATTTTTAAGCAATTTAAAGGATCCGAAATTTTGCCATAAAACCAAAAAACACAGGCGATCCAAATTATAAATAAAAACAAATTTTAAACTTTATTGAATTTACATTAAAACAAGTTCACCATTTCAGCAGAAAAAGTGAACCATCATTTTAAAGTTAATAATTTTATGCAATGAAAACGCGTTTATTTATTTTTGTTACCTGTGTTAACTCACCAAATTATTGATTTTTTTTTATGTAAGTCAACACATTCTAAAAATTAATTTTTAATAATCCATGGCAAAAAATTAACAATAACCCCCCTAAGTAATGATGTGTTAAAATTTATTTTAGATAAATTTGTATAGCTTTCGAAAAAAGGAATTTCTGCTCCATTTTATTAGCATTTCTAGCATTATGGTTTTTTTTTTTTTGCATTGATGGAAATAGTGTTACATTTTGTGTAGATGACAACATCACACAAATAGAAACAATGGCCACCATGGTAATGCTGAATTGGGGAGTCCATTTAGAGTCTACTTACCGCTCTTACTTTCAGGCAATGAAATAATGGTTTACACAAAGCAGACGGCTTTAAAATGTTTGGACTAGCCAAGTTTGTACTTTGGCTTTGTAAATAGTTTGTATGCATTAAAAATTCCTTTCTCATTTACCAAAAGCAAAATAAGACATAGCAAAAAAAATTCTTTGTACTTTGTAAAAATGTTCAAGAAAATGTTCAATAAAATTCATCCTTTTTAACTATACAGTGTTTGTGAAATTTATTCATCAAAATATATATCTTTATTATAGGACTAAAAAATGTATTTTTATAAATATTTTCTATTTTCTATTTTTATATATATATATATATATATATATATATATATATATATATATATATATATATATATATATATGTATATATGAAATATTCCATGTGAATACTTTTTGTTGTATCAACCTGAAAGAACTGTATGTTTGACACTACAGCGTTCAGAGGCTGATGAAGGCACCTGTCATGGGAATGATGAGTCTCAGTACTGTACGACAATCCGGACTGCCAGCCTTCCCCGCACCGGGGAAATCCAACACTGCACAAAATACAAAGAGGGTACAAACACCTAGTGCATGATCTTTAGCACTTTTATTAAAGGGTATAAGAAAACATATACTACATTGTCAAAAGTATTGGGACACCTGCCTTTACACACACATGAACTTTAATGGCATCCCAGTCTTAGTCCGTAGGGTTCAATATTGATTTGGCCCACCCTTTGCAGCAATACCAGCTTCAACTCTTCTGGGAAGGCTGTCCACAAGGTTTAGGAATGTGTCTATGGGAATGTTTGACCATTCTTCCAGAAGCGCATTTGTGAGGTCAGACACTGATATTGGGTGAGAAGGCCTGGCTTGCAGTCTCCACTCTAATTTATCCCAAAGGTGTTCTCTCGGGTTGATGTCAAGACTCTGTGCGGGCCAGTCAAGTTCCTCCACCCCAAACTCGCTCATCCATTTCTTTATGGACCTTGCTTTGTGCACTGAAGCGCAGTCATGTTGGAACAGGAAGGGGCCATCCCCAAACTGTTCCCACAATAATTCAATTGTCAAATTGTCTTGGTATGCTGATGCCTTATGAGTTCCCTTCTCTGCAACTAAGGGGCCAAGCCCAACCCCTGAATAACAACCCCACACCATAAACCCCTCTCCACCAAATGATTTGGCTCACAGTCTCTGCTCTAATTTGTCCCAAAGGTGTTCTATCGGGTTGAGGTCAGGACTCTGTGCAGGCCAGTCAAGTTCCTCCACCCCAAACTCGCTCATCCATGTCTTTATGGACCTTGCTTTGTGCACTGGGGCGTAGTCATGTTGGAACAGGAAGGGGCCATCCTCAAACTGTTCCCACAAAGTTGGGAGCATGAAATTGTCCAAAATGTCTTGGTATGCTGATGCCTAAAGAGTTCCCTTCACTGGAACTAAGGGGCCAAGGCCAACCAATGAAAATTAACCCCATACCATAATCCCCCCTCCACCAAATGATTTGGACCAGTGCACAAAGCAAGGTCCATAAAGACATGGATGAGCGAGTTTGGGGTGGAGGAACTTGACTGTCCTGCACAGAGTCCTGACCTCAACCCGATAGAACCCCTTTGGGATGGTCAAACATTCCCATAGATACACTCCTAAACCTTGTGGACAGCCTTCCCAGAAGAGTTGAAGATGTTAATGCTGCAAAGGGTCCATAAACACATGGATGAGCGAGTTTGGGGTGGAGGAACATGACTGGCCTGCACAGAGTCCCCCCCCCCTTTTTTTTTTTTTAACTGTAGTGTGATTCACAGTTACACTATTGATCTATAGTTTGAGCTGATGACTTTGGATTATTTAGTTGCTCCTTCAATTGCTGATTTAGGTGTAATGAATGGACAGAATGTGTATTACATATGGTGATATTGGACCACCATTTGCTCAACTTTCTGAGCTGCAGTTCATTTTTTACTATTGTACTTTGAATATAATAAAGTTACCCTTTAAAAAAAAAAATTCCGGTCACAGTGCTGTGGTGGCTGTGGCTCCGCTTCCTTCCCTCACCTGCCCTCCCTGGAGGGCAGGAATTCTGCCCCATTGTTGGTGTCAGTTAGTGGCAGCTGGTCACATGGGGTGCGGGGGCGCCGCCCCCCCCTATCCATGCGTCCTGCCCCCTAATCTACATGCGGGGCGCCCGACTCATGGAGTTCAATGGGGCATTTTTCTTAACCATGTGATTAGAGCCAGAGGCTCTCACAGGCTAAAAAAAAAGGTGGGCTTGGGGCGCAGAGCAGTGCACCCCGAGCCCACCCAGTTGTGTGACAATAACGAATGAAAATTCGCTATTGTCACACGGATCGTCCTCCTGGCCAATCAGGAAGCAGGTTTTGAGACCCGTTTCCCGATTGGCCAAAAGGAGAAGCCATGCCATTGGGCATGGAGGAGGAGGGAGGAGACGCAGAAGACGGGGAAAGAAGCCAAAGCCAAAGCCGCCTGCTCCTGCATCCAGGCAGGGTGAGTGAGCGGGGGGGGGGGGGTCCTGCCTGTCCGGTCTTGTCTGTCCTCTCCTGTCTCGCTGTGGGGTGGAGGGATGGTGTGCGGCCTGGTGTGGTCAGGGGGGTATGGTGCGGCCATGGAGCACTAGCCGCAACTGGTGTCAGTAGGAAGAGTAGTGTCTTCTTAAGAGGAATAGTGCCCCAAGGGCACAATAAAGGCAAGCAAAGGGCCGCATCTGGCCCCGGGCCCTAGTTTGGAGACCGCTGCTATAGAGGGATATGCTTGGCTCATAGTTCATGTTGAAGATTTACAACCAATGAAAAGGCAGCAGTTGAGGTTGTACACATGCCACACTAAAAATTATCCCCCGGTAGGGTTCAGCAGGCATGAACGTCACCTATTCAAGCTAATGGGGCAGCACTGCAGCTGCTTCACAACCATGTGCAATGCACCTGCAATGGCTGTGATGAGTCAGGCCATGAGGAGGATTACGTGCTTTGCAGTTACACTACGACAGTGACAGTCACATAAGTAAACATTCCCCCAGAGAGGATTGTTCCTTACTTTGGAGAGATGCCATTTTTTTCCTGCTGTGTCTCCGGTATAGGAAGCAAAGAGAAATCTCGATGATATAAAAAGAGACCCAAGAGTGATCTCAATCATTAACTACTTTTTATAAAACTAAGAAAAAAATGGCCTTACATACACATATAACAAGACACAAAAAGTTTCCAAGCTCTACTTACCGACCAGTCTGTGACCAACTGAACGGACCTGTCCAACAATATGTGTTAAAAATAGGATGTTCTTAACCACTTAAGCCCCGGAAGATTTTACCCCCCTCCTGACCAAGCCCTATTTTGCGATTCGGCAGTGCTTGATTTTAACGGACAATTGCGCGGTCGTGCGACGCTGTACCCAAATGAAATTGACGTCCTTTTTTTCCCACAAACAGAGCTTTCTTTTGGTGGTATTTGATCACCTGTGCGATTTTTACTTTTTGCGCTATAAACAAAAAAAGAGCGCAAATTTTGAAAAAATAACAATATTTTTCACATTTTTGAAATTTCATATGAAATTCCCCCAAAAAAATGTAAAAATCAAAATTTTTTAACATTTTAGGCCAATTTGTTTTCTGCTACCTATGTTTGGTAAAAAAAAATCGCAATAAGCGTATTTTGATTGAATTGCGCAAAAGTTATTGCGTTTACTAACTAAGGGAAAGATTTTAGTCATTTTTATTGTTTTTTCTTTTAACGAGTAATTTTTTTTGCAGGACTGCGACATTGCGGCGGACAGATCGGACCCCTGACTGACATTTTTTACACTTTTGGGGGTACCAGTGACATTACTACAGTAATCAGTGCTATATATATGCACTTTTACTGTAAAAATGACACTAGCAGGGAAGGGGTTAACTTTATTAGTGATCAAGGGGCTAAGTGTGTCCCTAGGGGCATGATTCTTACTGTAAAGGGGTGTGGCTAGTGATGTAAACACAGAGACATACGATCCTACATAGCAGGATCGTATGATCTCTGCAGTTAGATCAGGATGAATGACAGACGGCTTTGTTTACATCACCTGCCTGCCTTTCTCCCTCTCCACCGGGAGATCGGGTCCGCCGGTCACATGCGCGCCATTGTTAGGGAATGAGCCGGGGCGGGAGCGCGCCTCCGGCAGTGTGCGCTCGCCCCCTAGAGGCTCACAGGCTAGCAACGTAGTACTGCGTCACTTTGCCTGTACTGGGCTGACCGCCACAGTAAATGTACTTGCGGCGGTCGGCAAGTGGTAAAGATGTCCTTTTTTTCCCCAGAAACAGAGCTTTCTTTTGGTGGTATTTGATCACCTTTACGGTTTTTATTTTTTTCGCTATAAACCAAAAAAGAGCAACAATTTAAAAAAATATATATATATATATTTTTTACTTTCTGCTATAAAACAACAAGTAAAAAATCTAATTTCTTCATCAATTTAGGGCAAAATGTATTTGGTAAAAATAAAAAGAAATCCTAATAACCGTATATATATTAATTTGCGATAAAAAAAATATTTATTTTTTTGCAAGTAATGGCAACGATCAGCGACTTATAGCAGGACTGAAGTATTGTAGTGGTCAGTCGGACACTAACTGAGGCTTTCGACGCTTTTTGGGGACCAGTCACACTAATACAGTGATCAGTGCTAAAAAAAAATGCACTGTCACTGTATTAATGACACTGGCTGGGAAGGGTTAACATCACGGGCGATCAAAGAGTTAACTGTGTGCCTAGCCAGTGTTTGTGCACACTGTGGGAGGTGCTTTTATTAGGGAAAGACATGGATCCTAATCTCTGCTTTGCAGGAACACAGGATCCATGCCTTCCCTACTAACAGAGCAAGGATCTGCCTTGTTTACATAGGCAGACTGCTGTTCTAATGATCGACGGGTGCTGGCGGACATCAAGTCCACAGTACCCACAGATCAGCTCCAACTAGTGTCCCCATTGGAAGATTTCTCTACTGTTCCTGTTCTGGGGACAACCCAAAATTTTAGATTTTTCTTTCACTTTCACTCTAAATGATGTAACAAGGAAAAGTTGGGGAGGGGGGGGGGGTTGATAATGTCCCTAACTGGGACACAGACAGCAATAAAAAGCTGACACGAGTTCTAATCCCTCTACACTTTATTCAAAACTTAAAAAAAAAAAAAAAAAAAAAGTTTTGCCTTTAGTTATACTTTGATTGCAGTTATGGATAAAAATCCTTTAGTTCAAAGGATTACCAGGTAAAAAAATAATAATAATAATAATAATAATAATAATAAAATAATAAAAATCAGATTTTAATTAATTCTAATGAATACATTCTAATTAGTACATGACTAAATTAAAATTGGTGTTATTTATATCCGCCTGGAGTCCAAATTTTAAATACATTAAAAATGACTTGATTAAATGTTATTAGGGTCATATATTTGAAGTGGAACTTAACTGTATCCGAGCACCACAAACGGAAAGCGCTATTTAATTTATTTTTAATATTCAAAGCAAACTCATCATCCATCTTTTTCTCCATGCTTTATTTTGTGGAGAAATCACTTTGAAAAACATCCCCCTAAGATTTGTAGCTTCAGCCATCTTTAATGAGGGCAGATGATTCATGTAGCATTTACTTCCTGGGATCCACCTGCCCTTAGCTCCGGCATGCAGGCAGGAGGGTGTGCTTAGCTGAGAAAACCCCTCCGCCCCTCCTAAATACTATTGGGATGTACAACATCATTTTGGCCTAGGCAAGAAACCGGGAAGCAACTGAGGAAATGTAAAACAAAAAGGTTAAAACAAGTCAAAATAATATAACTTCCTATCTATTTTCTAAATCTAGAAGCATAAGGATTAAAAATAATTCATGTTGATTGAGAGAGATTAGTTCCACTTTAATTTTCAGGGTTACCAGGTAAAAACAAAGAAAAAGATTATTTCTAATTCTAATTAATTATTAATACTTATGTATTAATTGGTGTTTTTTAATATCTGCTTTGAGTTCAACTTTAAAACACATATATAATATTATTATAAAAAATACATATAGCATATTATATTATTATATAAATACATATAGCATATTATATTATTATAAAAATACATATATTATATTATTATATTATACATTAAAATATTTTTTAACGAGCACATACCTGGATTAAGTGGTGGTCTTTTATTAGGGTCTGAAATTTAATTTTAACCCTTTGAGTAAGGGCAGATGATTCATGCAGCATATACTTCCTGGAATTCATCCGCCCTTAGCTCAGGCATTCA
Source organism: Pelophylax lessonae (assembly GCF_965119305.1). Classification (NCBI taxonomy): domain Eukaryota; kingdom Metazoa; phylum Chordata; class Amphibia; order Anura; family Ranidae; genus Pelophylax; species Pelophylax lessonae. The sequence continues at coordinate 36,892,656 of NC_138772.1, forward strand.
GGAGGGTGTGCTTAGCTGAGAAAGCCCCTCCTCCCCTCCTGAAGACTCTTGGGATGTACAACATCATTCTGGCCTAGGCCAAAACTTCCTATCTATTATAATGATAACAGCATAGAGATTAAAAATAGTTCATGTTGATTGAGAGAGTTTTGTGCCACTTTAATTCTCAGGATTACCATGTAAAAACAAAGAAAAAAAATATTTCTAATTCTAATTAATTATAATTAGTTTATAACTGCATTAATTGGTGTTTCTTTATTTCTGTCTTGAGTTAAACTTTAAAATACATATGTAATAGTATTATAAAAAATACACATAGTATATTATTTTTATTATAAAAATACATATATTATATTACTATATTATACATATAAAATATTTTTTAACAAGCACATAACTGGGTTAAGTGGTGGTCTTTTATTAGGGTCTGAAATTTATTTTAACCCTTCGAGTAAGGGCAGATGATTCATGCAGCATTTACTTCCTGGAATTCATCTGCCCTTAGCTCAGGCATGCAGGAGGGTGTGCTTAGCCAAGAAAGCCCCCCCCCCCGAAGACTCTTGGGATGTGCGACATCATTGTGTCCTAGGCCAAAACTTCCTATCTATTATAATGATAACAGCATAGAGATTAAAAATAGTTCATGTGGATTGAGAGAGTTTTTTTTAAATCAAGAGAAAACTTTATTGAAAAGTTCAAACAGGTACAAAACAAAACAACAGAGTCCAGAGCACACCCCGCAAGGATTGAGAGAGTTTAGTTCCACTTTAATTCTCAGGATTACCAGGTAAAAACAAAGAAAAAAAAATGTTTCTAATTCTAATTAATCTATAACTGCATTAATTGGTGTTTCTTTATTTCTGCCTTGAGCTCAACTTTAAAATACACATGTAATATTATTATAAAAAATACATATAGTATATTATATTATTATATAAATACATATATATTATTATTATACATATAAAATATTTTTAGCGAGCACATACCTGGATTAAGTGGTGGTCTTTTATTAGGGTCTGAAATCAAATTTTAACCCTTCGAGTAAATTAAGATGATTCATGCAGCATTTACTTCCTGGAATTCATCTGCCCTTAGCTCAGGCAGGCAGGAGGTTGTGCTTGGCCGAGAAAGCCCCTCCTCCCCTCCTGAAGACTCTTAGGATGTACAAAATCATTTTGGCCTAGGCCAAAACTTCCTATCTATTATAATGATAACAGCATAGAGATTAAAAATAGTTCATGTTGATTGAGAGAGTTAGTTTAGTTCCACTTTAATTCTCAGGATTACCAGGTAAAAACAAAGAAAAAATTATTTCTAATTCAAATTACTTCATAACTGCATTCATTGGTGTTATTTATATCTGCCTCGAGTTCAACTTTAAAATACATATATAATATTATTATAAAAAATATATTCAGTATGTTATACTATTATAAAAATGCATATATTAGATTATATTATTATAAAAAATACATACAGTATATTATACTATTATAAAAATGTATATATTATATTATATTATATTATATTATTATAAAACATACATACAGTATATTATACTATTATAAAAATGCATATATTAGATTATATTATTATAAAAAATACATACAGTATATTATACTATTATAAAAATGCATATATTAGATTATATTATTATAAAAAATACATACAGTATATTATACTATTATAAAAATGTATATATTATATTATTATAAAACATACATACAGTATATTATACTATTATAAAAATGCATATATTAGATTATATTATTATAAAAAATACATACAGTATATTATACTATTATAAAAATGCATATATTAGATTATATTATTATAAAAAATACATACAGTATATTATACTATTATAAAAATGTATATATTATATTATATTATTATAAAACATACATACAGTATATTATACTATTATAAAAATGCATATATTAGATATTATTATAAAAAATACATACAGTATATTATACTATTATAAAAATGCATATATTAGATTATATTATTATAAAAAATACATACAGTATATTATACTATTATAAAAATGTATATATTATATTATATATTATAAAAAATACATACAGTATATTATACTATTATAAAAATGTATATATTATATTATATATTATTAAAAATACATACAGTATATTATACTATTATAAAAATGCATATATTATATTATATTATATATTATATTATATACTATTATATTATAAAAAATACATAACGTATATTATACTATAAAAATGCATATATTAGATTATATTATTATAAAAAATACATACAGTATATTATACTATTATAAAAATGTATATATTATATTATATTATATATTATAAAAAATACATACAGTATATTATACTATTATAAAAATGCATATATTAGATTATATTATTATAAAAATACATACAGTATATTATACTATTATAAAAATGCATATATTAGATTATATTATTATAAAAAATACATACAGTATATTATACTATTATAAAAATGTATATATTATATTATATATTATAAAAATGCATATATTATATTATATTATATTATATACTATTATATTATAAAAAATACATAACGTATATTATACTATAAAAATGCATATATTAGATTATATTATTATAAAAAATACATACAGTATATTATACTATTATAAAAATGTATATATTATATTATATTATATTATATTATATATTATAAAAAATACATACAGTATATTATACTATTATAAAAATGTATATATTATATTATATATTATTAAAAATACATACAGTATATTATAATATTATAAAAATGCATATATTATATTATATTATATTATATAATATTATATTATAAAAAATACATAACATATATTATACTATAAAAATGCATATATTATATTATATTATATTATATAATATTATATTATAAAAAATACATAACATATATTATACTATAAAAATGCATATATTATGATGAAAAATACATACAGTATATTATATTTTATATTATTATTCTATACATATAATAAATATTTTAACAATCCTATAACTGGATTAAGTGGTTGTCTTTCATTGGGGTCTGAAATTTATTTTTAACCCTTTACTCCACCTATGACTGCTATTACATTGCCACCGTAATCACATCATCACTCAGTAGTAACAATGATCGGTTGTGTCATGTATTTAGTTGTCTTTTATTATTTTGCAGAATGCTGGGAAATAATAATAGTACATTTATATAGGAAAGGCTGAATTTTTTAAAAAAAGGATGGCACATGGAAAACCGCTGGAATTTGGAAGCCCTGTGACCTAAGATGCAGCTATTAATAGAGAGAAAATTTAAACTCCATTATCATAAACTTCCATTGATGGTGCCAAGATTATCCAATAGGCATAGTTACATGTAGCCGCAATATTCAGCTTTCTGCGCCGTCTCCTGCAGCTCCCCTCATCTGAATTTACTTAAAGCAGAAGTAAACTCTCTCACCCAACAGGAACTATTTGTAATCCTTATGTTGCTAGCAGTAATAATAAATGGATAGAAGGAATATTATACTGAAACTATTTTTTTTTTTTTTTTATTATATTTCTTCAGTTGCTTCCTGGTTTCTGGCCTAGGCCAAAATTATGTAATTTATCCCAGGAGTCTTCATGGGAGGAGGGAAGTTCAAGGCACATTGCAAATAAATATAAAATAGTTGCTGGAAATGAAAACACTTCAAGAAAGCATTAAACAAATACTTGTTTTTTTCTGTGCTTTTAACTGCCATTTGTTAAGTTGATTGGGCAAAGTGGAAAGATAGCGCTGAACCCCTAGGTTTATTTTGCTGGTATTGTTATCTTACCACTTACTGCAAAGTAACGTATATATACGTCGGGTAACATTGCGGGGGTATACCAGGATGATGCCTCTAGCTAGAGGCACCATCCTGGTACTGTGGTTTAGTGCCAACGGTCGGCTTTCCGTCGGTAACAACCGATGCGGCTCGGGAGCTGCTCGATCGTTACCCGGGTGAGCGGGAGGGGACATCCCCCACCCTCCCGACGCCTTCCGTGACTTTTACCGGGGTTCCTATCCCACCAGGAGCCCCGAGCACCCAGCCGGCACGTCCCCCGGCTGGATGGAGTCCCGATCGAAGCCGGAAATGGCATCGATCGGGTCTCTGATGACATAACCCGGAGGCGGCGTCCATGACGTCACTTCCGGGCTACCTGTGCTGCAAAAGGCGGCAAATTTAAAAAACGGCTGTATGCAAAAACGCAGTTTTCGGCGTTTTGCATACAGGGAAGTGTAGTGGAGAGATTTGGGGTCTTTTAGACCCTCGATCCCTCCATAAAGAGTACCTGTCACTGCATATTGGTGTCACAAGGGATGTTTACATTGCTTGTGACAGCAATAAAAGTGATCAGATTTTTTTTTTTTTTTAAAACTGTAATAAAGTTAAAAAAATAAAATAAAATAAATAGGAAAAAAAATTTTTAGCCGCCGCCGTCACCGTTAGCTTGCGCACAAAAAAAGACGTATATGGAAGTCGAGCCGCGAATGAAATCGCTGTTCAAACCACACGTGTGAGGTATCGCCGCGATCGCCAGAGGATGAGCAATAATTTAAAAAAAGGAGCTACACTCTAACTCTAAACTGGTAACCGTTAAAAAAATGTAAAGCGTCGCCTATTGAGATCTCTATTGACCGTAGTTTGTCGCCATTCCACGGGTGTGCGCAATTTTAAACCGTAACATGTTGGGTATCTATTTACTCGGTGTGACATCATCTTTCACAATCTACAAAAAAAATGGGCTAACTTTACTGCTTAGTATTTTTTTAATGCAGTGAAATGTGATTTTTCAAACATTTTCCAAAAAAATGGCGTTTTAAAGACCGCTGCGCAAATACCGCGTGACAAAAAATATTGCAATGACCGCCATTTGATTCTCCAGAGTCTTTGCTAAAATAATATATATAATTTTGGGGGTTCTAAGTAGTTTTCTAGGAAAAAATACTGATTTTAACTTGTAAACAAAAAGTGTCCGAAATAAAGCTGGGGCTTAAGTGGTTAAAGGGATTGTACAGGCAGAAGGTGCATTCTATGCATTAAGATACATAGTGCACTATCCTGAGACAAATAGTTTATTGTACAAAAACATGGTAAGTATTATACTCACAAACTTGCAATTGCTAAAAGCGCATCACAGATCTCAGCAAGTTCCATCCAATTGTATCAACATATACAACAAAGGCTGAAGACCCCATGGGCTGACGCGTTTCGAGGAAATCCTCTTCTACACACTGGATGATCTTCACAGTCTCCGTGGCTTGTAGTGTGATGTAAAAAGAGTTGAAATTGAAGGGCCACATCACTGCCAAGAGGTGCAGATGCAACTTTATTCCATAAAAAATGTCAGGGGTACAATTCAAAAAAGAGTCAACGCATTTCAGGGGGTCTGAGTTGTGTCATTAGGGCTTGAAAGGGCCTAATTGCGCCGAGACGTGTAAATGGGCCTAGACGCTAGGGGTGTTTAGCGCTTGAGCATTGGTTCATTCATTCTAATGCAAAAATAATATTCTGGCCAATGAAATGAATGACCGCCCAAATGCTTGATGCACCTAAACACACCTAAAACCGTTTGCAAAATGTGGCTTTGGGTGCTTTTTTCTCTACTGGAGCAAAGGCGTCAAGGGGAGGAAGAAAAACATCCATTTCATCCTTCTCCTTCAAATTTTATCATCACTATGGTAAAAATGAACATCATTTTGACGGCACTAATGATTAACCACTTCAAGACCACAATACATATATATAGGTTTGCGGCTTTAGTGGTTTACCGGGGTTATGGCTGAAACTATCAGCCATAACCCCGGTATTTTTTTTTTCACCGGCGGATAGTTTTCTCATAAAAGCATTCCCAGTGGCTCATGAGCCACAGGAACGCTTTCAGAAAAGGCCGGAGGGGATGTGTCCCCCCCTTCGCCCCCCACCACCTCCTCGCCAGTGTTTTTCGGGCTTACCGTTTCCACCGTAAACGTCCAAGAAATGTTCCAACAGTGCGGGCAGCTGGTCCCAGAAAATGGTTTACTTCCTCCCTGGATCAGAAGTGACGTCATGACATTGCTCTGGTCCACCAAGGCCATAGAGGCGATCAAAGACTATCTAGTTTTTGATCGCCTCTATGTCCTTGGTGGACCAGAGCAATGTCATGACGTCACTTCTGATCCAGGGAGGAAGTAAACCATTTTTTTTTTCTTTAAAGCAAAAGATCAAAAAAGAAAATGTTTTGATCTTTTGCTTTTAAAGATAAAGGAGAGATTTGGGGTCTTTTTGACCTCAGATCTCTCCATAAAAATGACTTGTCATCCGTATTTCTATTATAAGGGATGTTTGCATTTCTTGTAACAGAAATAAAAGGGGGGAGGGGGAATATAAAGGAACAGTGTAAAAATAAAAAGTAATAAGAAAAAAAAATGTAAGCGCCAATCTCTCCGTGCTTGCGTGCAGAAGCGAACGCATACCTAAGTTATGCACAAATATGTAAATGGTATTCACACCACACATGTGAGGTATCACCTCGAACGTTAGAGCGAGAGCAATAATTCTAGCACTAGACCTCTTCTGTAACTCTAAACAGGTAGCCTGTAAATGTTTTTAGAGCATCTCCTATGGAGACTTAGATTCCATAGTCTGTTGCCATTCCACGATCATTCACAGTTTTAACACGTTAGGTATCTATTTACTTGCCATAACATCATCTTTCACATTTTACAAAAAAAATAGGGTATATATTGTTTCCCCCCCCCCCCCCCAAAAAACACTGCGCAAATACTGTGCAACAATCGCCATTTGAGTCCCTAGGGTGTCTGCTAAAAAAAGAAAAAAAAGTATAATTTTTGTGGGTTATACAGTGGGGAAATAATTATTTGATCCCCTCTAGATATTGTAAGTTTTTCCACTTACAAAGTAATTAAGGGTATATAATTTTATCATAGGTGTATTTTAAATGATAGAAAAAAAAAAACACATGATACAAATGTTATAAATTGAGTTTCAGTTCAGTAATTAAAATAAGTATTTGATCCCCAAGCAAAACATGACTTAGTATTTGGTGGAGAAACCCTTGTTGGCAAGCGCAGAGGTAAGACGTTTCTTGAAGTTGGTGACCAGGTTTTTACACCTCTCGGGAGGGATTTTGGTCCACTCTTCTTTACAGATCTTCTCTAAATCCTTAAGATTCCATGGCTTTTGCTTGGCAACTCAAAGTTTCAGGTCCCTCTATAAATTTTTTATAGGATTAAGGTCTGGAGACCAGCTAGGCCACTCAATGGCCTTAATGTGCTTCTTCTTGAGTCACTCCTTTGTTGCCTTGGCGGTATGTTTTGGGTCATTGTCATGCTGGAAGACCCATCCATGACCCATCTTCAGTGTTCTGGCTGAGGGAAGAAGGTTCTCATCCAAGATTTTACAATACATGGCCCCATCTATTGACCCCCCCTCAATGCGGCAAAGTTGGTCTTTACCTTTAGCACAGAAACAGCCCCAAAGCATAATGTTTCCACCTCCATGCTTGACTGTAGGGATGGTGTTCTTAGGATCATAGTCAGCATTTTTCTTCCTCCAAACACGGCGAGTCAAGTTTTTGCCAAAGAGCAATCTGACCACAGCACTTTCTCCCAATTTTTCTCTGAATCATTTGGTTGTTCATTGGCAAAAGTCAGACGGGCCTGAACATGTGCCTTCTTGAGGAGGGGGACCTTACAGGTGCTGCAGGATTTCAATCCATGGCGAGGTATTGTGTTACCAATGGTTTGTTTGGTGACTGTGGTCCCAACTGCCTTGAGATCATTTACAAGCTCCTTCTGTGTAGCTCTGAGCTGATTCCTCACTTTTCTCATGATCATCCTTACCCTATGAGGCGAAATCTTGCATGGAGCTCTAGACTGAAGGCGATGGATTCTTATTTCGTATTTGTTCCATTTGTGAATAATCGCTCCAACGGATGTCTCCTTCTCACCAAGCTTCTTGCTAATGGTCTTGTAGCCCATTCCAGCCTTGTGCAGGTCTACAATCTTGTCCCTGATGTCCTTTGACAGCTCTTTGGTCTTGCCCATGATGGTGAGGTTTGAATGGAAGAAAGAGATTCTGTGGACAGGTGTCTTTTATACACATAACAGGTTGTCGTTGTTAGGAGCACCTTCTTAAATTGATATGACTATTCTGTGTAGCACATGAGCACATAATGTAGCCAGTCTGTGGGAGCCAGAATTATTGTTGGTTGGTAGGGGATCAAATACGTATTTTACTTACTGAACTGCAACTCAATTTACAACATTTGTATTAGGTGTTTTTTTTCTGGATTTTTGGTTGATATTCTGTCTCTATCATTTAAAATACACCTATGATAAAAATTACAGACCCTTCATTTTTTTGCAAGTGGGCAAACTTACAAAATCTACAGGGGATCAAAAAAATGTTTTCGCCACTGTAAGTAATCTTCTGAATTTACTGATTTAAACTTCTAAACAAAAAGTGCCAGAAAAAGCCTGGTCTTCAAGAGACAATTGAACGAATGTTCTTTGTTTAATGGCAAGTCAAAATATATTAGAAGTCAGTAGGTGGTTCAGTATGAAGGCATCCACCCACAACTAAAATATCAGGTGATAATAACATAAAAAAAAAAGAAAAACACAAATAATGATAATAATACTTATTATTATTATTTTACATTGAGTTAGATGTGAACTACCAGCAACTTTTTATGCTCAATCACAGATTATAAACTTTAACTGAAATTGCGAAAATCGACAAAATCCTTTTTCCTCCAGACGTAAAGAGTGCCCCCTTGTCCTCTGTGATGACCTTAAAGTGAATAACTCAACATCAAGTTCACTATATGGACCTCTTATGTATTTATACATGTTGATCATATTCCCCCTCGATCTCCTCTTCTCAAGAGAGAATCAGTTTCTCTATTCTTTCCTCATTGCTGAGCTCCTCCTTGCCTCTTATCAGTTTGGTTGCCCTTCTCTGCACTTTCTCCAGTTACCTGATATCCTTTTTGAGAACTGGTGCCCAAAACTGAACTGCATATTCCAGATGAGTTCTTACTATATAAAAGTATTTTGAATCTGAATGTCCCTAATTAAAATCTAATCAATAAAAAAAGGTGCCGAGGTGTATCCAATATATTCCTAAATGCACAAAATATGCCTGGACACTAACATAGGTAATAAGACCAGGGATCGTTGATCCGGGGAATATCTGACTGCCTCCTGGGGGATCAGGAAGCAATGTTTCCCCTGCTGGAGCAAATTGAACAATATTTTAATGGGGGTTCTTTTGTGTTCCTCTGGATCAACTGTGGGTATAGAATCGTGTATATGTCATTGTTTTTCATAAATTGAATAAAAATAATTTAAACCTTAGAATTGTGTATATGGAGTTTTGTTTTTCCTTCTATTAATTGACCTAGATGTACTTGTGTATTTTTTAAACCTGAATATGTAACTATAGTGTTTCTATATATTCCAATTCTACATATTCTCCACCCCACACCACAGCATTGAAAACAAAAAGATTGAGAGTTCAAACCACAGATGCACTTATTTAATGTTGGGGCTTTATTGTGCAAGTCAATGTTTGCATATTTTATTACTATATACTTGGTTTTCCTGATAATTTTGCTGTATGGTTTTCATTGAATGTAACCTCTGCTTGTAATCTATTGATATCATATTTAGGCCCCTTTCACACTTGTGCGACTTAAAAGTCGCACAATTTTATCACGATTTTGACGTGATTTTGACTGGGCTTGAAGCAATGCCTATGTCTTTGGACCTCAAAACACATTAAAATCGGGCCAAAGTAGTGCAGGGAAGTAGTGCAGGGACTACTTTGAAGTCGGTGCGACTTCAAGTCACACAGATATGAATGGTACTCATTTGAAATAATGGAGAACGACTTGTCATGCAATTTTGCAGTCCCAAATCGCAGGACAAGTCGCACAATTGTGAAAGGGGCCTTAGTCTGAATGATAGACTTGATAGACCACTTGGTCTTCTTCTGCCCTCACTCTTTAATGTTTTTGTGTTTCAATATTATTTTATATATATATATATATATTATATTTTATATATATATATATATATATATATATATATATATATATATATATATATATATATACTGTATATATATTATATTATATAAAATATTAGTAAAAAGAAAGGAAACTACCGTTTTCAAAGCAACCTATCAGATATTTTCTCCTTCCAACCTTTCAAATGCCAGCTTTTGATTGGTTCTTAATAAGGGAAACTCCACCTTTTATTGTTTCATATAACTCTTTGAAACCTCATACACCTCACATAATATAGAATGTTTTTTTTTTATATGTTTTGCGGGTCTTGAAAAGAAACAGATTAATATAATAGCACAAGACATTTTAACAAATTCACAATTCCGATTGTGAAGCCTGTTCGAGGAATACTTTGAACAAATTCCATTACGATTGGGTCATTTTTAATATTTGCAGACAGCCTATTTCCCTTGGTATTTTCATTCAAGCGCGAGTCCAGTAATAACATTCCTCTATTATTGCAGAAATAATTTTTAACGCCGCAAAATTGAAACGTTAAAATATTGTTAAGGAGGAAAAAAAAAAAAAAAAAACCTTCTGCGCAGCTGCATAAATTTTCCTCTGTATACATTAAGAAAAATTCCTGAGGAAATGCATTTTGAAAACGGAGTCAAATAAAACTTCGCAGTGACGGGACAGAAACGAGTGTAAAAAAAGTTTGTAAGTTTTCAAAGTTCTTCCAAACAACTTGCTGACAGGCTGCTTGTTAGGCGCAGTCTTACGGCTGTCTCTGCATCCTGTTCACACCTTGGGAAATAATGGAAAGGTTTTTACAGATAGGAAATTCGGGGATCGGATTCGAGAGTAATTGCTGAAAATGAAAGTTTGTACACATCAGCAGCAGTTTAATGGAGGGGGAATTATGTGGTTATTGCCCGTACGGAGAACAAAAACGGTGGTTCGCGTTCAAAATGTGGTTACGGGTGCCAGTGAAGTGTTTCATTTTATGCGAGTGCTCAAGCAAACTGCAACGGAACATTGTAAAAACAAGAATGAAAAATAGCTTGATCCCAGGAAAGCTTGAGGAAGTCTGGAAATGAAAAGAAATAGAGGTTTGTAGAGAAGGCTAGAGGACTTTACCACCAGAACAATTTGTAGATTATATTATATATATATATATATATATATATATATATATATATATATATATATACACACACACTATGTTACCAAAAGTATTGGGACACCTGCCTTTACACGTACATGAACTTTAATGGCATCCCAGGCTTAGTCCGTAGGAATCAATGTTGAGTTGGCCCACCCTTTGGAACTATAACAGCTTCAACTATTCTGGTAAGGCTGTCCACAAGGTTTAGGAGTGTGTCTATGGGAATGTCTGACCATTCTTCCAGAAACACATTTGTGAGGTCAGGCACTGATGTTGGAGACAAGGTCTGGCTCGCAGTTTTCACTCAAATTCATCCCAAAGGTGTTCTATCGGGTTGAGGTCAGGACTCTGTGCAGGCCAGTCAAGTTCCTCCACTCCAAACTCGCTCATCCATGTCTTTATGGACCTTGCTTTGTGCACTGGTGCACAGTCATGATGGAACAGGAAGGGACCATCCCCAAACTGTTCCCACAAAGTTGGAAGCATGAAATTGTCCATAATGCTTTGGTATGCTGACGCCTTAAGAGTTCCCTTCACTGGAACTAAGGAGCCAAGGCCAGCTCCTGAAAAACAACATCACCCCATAATCCTTGGGGAATTATGGTGTTGGGCCGTTTTTCAGGGGTTGGGCTTGGCCCCTTATTTCCAGTGAAGGGAACTCTTAAGGTGTCAGCATACCAAGACATTTTGGACAATTTCATGCTCCCAAATTTGTGGGAACAGTTTGGGGAAGGTCCCTTCCTGTTCCAACATGACTGCACACCAGTGCACAAACAAGGTCCATAAAGACATGGATGAGGAGTTTGGGGTGGAGGAAGTTGACTGACCTGCAAAGAGTCGTGGCCTCAATCCGATAGAACACCTTTGGGATGAATTAGAGTGGAGACTGCGAGCCAGGCCTTCTCGTCCAACATCAGTGCCTGACCTCACAAATGGACTTCTGAAGGATTGGTCAAACATTCCCATACACACACTCCTAAACCTTGTGAACAGCCTTCCCAGAAGAGTTGAAGCTGTTATAGCCGCAAAGGGTGGGCCAACTCAATATTGAACCCTATGGACTAAGACTGGGATGCCATTAAAGTTCATGTGTGTGTAAAGGCAGACGTCCCAATACTTTTGGTAATATAATCCATATACGCACAGCTTCTGCTATGAATCTTTACAGCAGAAGCCGATTTTTGGATTTTTGGGTGCCGGTGACTTGATGTCCTCCCGCACCTGCTGATTGTCAGTAAAGAACACAGAATAGCAATCTGCAGATTGCCATTCTGACAGGGGGGGAAGGGATGGATTCTGTGTTCCTGCCAAGCTTAAAAGCCTTTACAGGTTACCACTTTAGATTTACAGAGGAGGTCTAGTGCTAGAATTACTGCCCATGATCTGACATTCGCAGCGATACATCACATGTATGGGGCGTTTGCAGTTGTACGGCACCGATGCGTGCATTTGCCTTTGTGCGCTAGCACAGTGGGGTGGGGCACTTAACATTTTTTATTTTTTTTTGGATTATTAATTTATCTAATTTTATTTATTTTTACACTGTTGCTTTAACCACTTGCCGACTGCTCACAGTAATCCTACTGCAGCAGTGCGGCTCTCCTAGGTCCAGCGACGTAGACCTACGTCGCTGGAGTTCACGTGATTCCGGCGGCATGCTCCGGAGGCTCGATTCCGCTGTGTCGGGCCGGGGGAGAAGAGGTGGCGATTGCTGCCTCCCTTCCCCGATCGTCGTGAAAACGGTGAGAAGACCCGCCTGCTTATGTAAACAAAGCAGGCGGATCTTCTCAGTGATAGACAGGGAGAGATCACAGGATTCAGCATAGCTGAACCTGCAATCTCTGTCTCTGTCACAGAAGCCCCCCCCCCCTCCCCCACACGTCAGTAAGCATGAGACATACATTTAACCCCTTGATCACCAACAGTGTTAACCCCTTCCCTGCCAGTGTCATTATTACAGTAACAGTGCATATTTTTAGAACTGATTACTGTAATAATGTCACTGGTCCCCCCAAAAGTGTCAAAAATGTCAGTTAGGGGTCCGATCTGTCCACCGCAGTCCCGCAAAAAATCGCAGATCGCCGCCATTACTAGTAAAAAAATAATAAAAACATAAATCTTTCCCGTAGATAGTAAACGCGATAACTTTTGCGCAAACCAAAAATACGCTTATTGCAATTTTTTTTTACCAAAAATATGTAGCAGAAAACAAATTGGCCTAAAATGTTAAAAAGTTAAGATTTTGACATTTTTTTTGGGGGGGGGGGGGGGGGAATGTTATATAGCAGATTGTGAAAAATATTGTTTTTTTCTTTCAAAATTGTCGGTCTTTTTTTGTTTATAGCGCAAAAAATAAAAATCGCACAGGTGATCAAATACCACCAAAAGAAAGCTTTTGGGTACAGCGTCGCACGACAGCGCAATTGTCTGCTAAAGTAATGCAGTGCCAAATCGCAAAATAGGGCCTGGTCAGGAAGTCAAATCTTCCGGTCTGAAAGTGGTTACATTTTTTATAATTTTTGTTCACTTTATTTGCTGTTGCAAGGAATGTAAACATCCTTTGTGACAGCAAGAGGCACGTGACAGGTACTCTTTATGGAGGGATCTGGGGTATATAAGACCTTAAGGCTCGGCTCACATTTATGCGATGCGGGAAGGCTGCGAATTCGCAGCCTGTTCCCGCATCGCACACGCACCCCCGGCAGTTCACACTGCCATATGCGATCCGCTGGGGGTGTCAATGTAATCTTAACGACATCCCCAGTTTGATCGCATATCGCAGTGCGATCGTGCAGTTCGCACAGGATCGGATCGAACAAGTGTGAACTGCTGTGCGATCTGATCCTGATGCGGCTGTAAAAATGCCTCCTGTGCGTGTTTGCTGCGGGTGCGATGCGAATTTAGCCATACAGTTTGTATGGCTAAACTCGCACCGCACAGCAGATCGCATGTAATGTCCGAGCAGTGCGCTCCGACATTGCATGCGAACCCCGCACACGCACAAGTGTGAACCGGGGCTAAATCCCTCCTCTGCCCTTAAAGATTGGTGTTTTTGAACACTTTTGGTTTCTAAAAAATGGGGCTTTGTTTGGGTGTCCAACTAGCTGTCACTAAATTTCCTTTATTTTTCCCTATGTACTGCCTGGTGGACTACAAATGATACGGTGCTGGTCCTTGGAATATCCTCACAGTGTATATCAGCCCATCGATCTATTTACTCTTAAAGGGGACTGCTTTATCTGACCCATTGGTGACTCTTGGGTCAGATGGGAAGGTGATAGGCTTAGACACTTGGTGGTGGATTGTGAAGCACGAATATTGTACTTTTCACAGAGGTGTACATTACAAGACCAGAGTGATTATAATTTTCTGTGGACTTTTTGAACTTTTATTGCACTATAATATAATTTATTTATTTATTTATTTATTTTCACCAACACTATTATGTGTTTTCACCATTATTCCTTTTGAGGTTTTTTTTTTTATTTTACATTTGTGTATTATTTCTATGATTCACTAACAGGAATCACTGTATTGTTATTCTGGCACAGCACATTTTTTTGGATATTTATGATTTTTTGTGTAGTTGAAACACATTGAGTGATTTACAGTAAAACCTTGGATTGCGAGCATAATTCATTCTGGAAACATGCTTGTAATCCAAAGCACTCTTATATCAAAGTGAATTTCCCCATAAGAAATAATGGAAACTCAGATGATTCGTTCCACAAGTCCTACAGTTTATAGCCTATATACAAAGATTATAGCAATGTGATAGGTTGTGTAACCATAAAATGTCCATCCACAATATGCAGCCTTCCCAAGGGAATTAGAAGCAAAATCTAGCAGAGCTACAGAATATAAGAGAGATGAGAGGCGCCTCTAAGTGTAGCAATATGATTACATTTAATGAAGGTTCAACATTTAGCAACTCACATGGTTGATGATGAAAAAAGGCACACCTAAGTATGCCGGCATCCGGGGTAAAGCTGTCCACATAGACCATCTTCTAAACCACCGGCTCTCACCACTGTCAGTCTGCAATCATGACCGGGAAGAATAGCCTGCAGTAGAGTGATCTGAAAGTGAGGCTTTGAATCACTCGTGGAGTGCAGCGGGGAAGGGATGATGAAGATGGGCTGTGCAGAGGATGGTCTATGTGGACAGCTTTACCCCAGATGCCTGCATACTTAGATGTGCCTCTTTTAATCATCAACCATGTGAGTTGCTAAATATTGAACCTTCATTAAATGTAACCATATTGCTACACTTTAGAGGCTCCTCTCTTCTTTTTTTATACATGACGCTACTTGTATATCAAGTCAAAATTTATTTAAAAAATTAAATGGGACGGGAGACCCGGGCGAGCTGTGGAAGGTGGCGGGAGGGGGGGGGGTACATGACAGCTGAGAGGCTTCTCAGCCGCATCGGTTGTCATTACAAGACAGCCGACTTTCGGCTATGGACGCCGGTACCGGGGTGATGCCTCTAGCTGCAGACATCACTCAGGTACAGCACTTTCCCGAAATATCGGCAATATCGGTAACCTCAGGGGCCAATTCCGATATATCGGGGAAAGTGCATATCGGCCCTCGATATATTGGCTCGGTCCCTAGTTTATATCCTTTGTGTCTATTAGGGAATATATTTAAATGAAATGTTTTGTGCCCGGAATATAGCCTTAAAAATCCAAAATCATTTCTAATCCTTCCCAACTCTACTAATAACAAAACAAGTTTTGTCTGGAGTTAGTCTTTAACAGAAGAAGAGTGAGCTGTTGTAGGTTCAGTCATTCTTCTTGTTGAAAACCCCCCTTATGTAGAAAACGACCAAATACACACAAGTCTAAGTTGCCTGGCGGAGAACATTTTATGGAGTCCAAAGTAAACAGAATTTCCTGTCTTTACCTAATTTACCGCCGTTGTGTGGTCCAATGTTTCTGGCTTCCACCAATAACTGTTGAAGGAGGCGAAACGATCTGTGTGCGTCTTTTTGGGACGATTAATCAAGGCATCATTCCTCGAAAAATCAAGGATGGCTGATATATGGGTCGTAGAGCGCCTAAATTAAGCGGATCTCTGAGCTTACTGCCGTTCCCTACTGTTGTTGGAAGATTTGTGTGAAATCTGACGAGTCTTCGGGGAGGGAACTGTAAATTTTAATAAATAATAATCCACACTTGGAATTTAAATCTTTTCGCATGACAGGTCAAAAACAAAACTCCCTACGCATTGCTTGTCAGGTTTAATGATATATTGTGATATAAATTTATTGAGATACAATTTTTTCCCCTCAATTGATATTTATTGGAACTTCTTGCCTATTTTGATTGGCAAGGGATGCGGCAAGGATGGCGGAAGGAGCAACAAATGGCGGCACAACTGCTGATAAAAAGATGGACAAATTTGTAAAAAATTTAGACTTAATTTGGCCAATTAATTGGAGAGCAAAATAGCCACATACTGTACACTATATTGTCAAAAGTATTGGGACACCTGCCTTTACACACACATGAACTTTAATGACATCCCAGTCTTAGTCCGTAGGGTTCAATATTGAGTTGGCCCACCCTTTGCAGCTATAACAGCTTCAACTCTTCTGGGAAGGCTGACAAGGTTTAGGAGTGTGTCTATGGGAATGTTTGACCATTCTTCCAGGAGCGCTTTTGTGAGATCAGGCACTGATGTTGGATGAGAAGGCCTGGCTCGCAGTCTCCACTTTAATTCATCCCAAAGGTGTTCTATCAGGTTGAGGTTAGGACTCTGTGCAGGCCAGTCAAATTCCTCCACCTCAAATTCGCTCATCCATGTCTTTTTGGACCTTGCTTTGTGCAGTAGTGTGCAGTCCTGTTGAAACAGGAAGGGGTCATCCCCAAATGTTCCCACAACGTTAGGAGCATGAAATTGTCCACAATGTCTTGATATGCTGACGTCTTAAGAGTTCCCTTCACTGGAACTAAGGGGCCAAGCCCAACCCCTGAAAAACAACCCCACACCATAATCCCCCCTCCACCAAATGATTTGGACCAGTGCACAAAGCAAAGTCCATAAAGACATGGATGAGCGAGTTTGGGGTGGAGGAACTTGACTGGCCTGCACAGAGTCCTGACCTCAACCTGAAAATTTCACACTGCCCCCTGCATGTGTGCAGATGTGCTGCAGGGCTCAGATCCTGAGAAAGTCCTGCGCCACATCTGTGCCTTTAGGGAACTCCTAAGGCGTCAACATACCAAGACATTTTGGACAATTTCATGCTCCCAACTCTGTGGGAACAGTTTGGGGAGTCCATAGGGTTTAATATTCAGTTGGCCCACCCTTCACACATGCAAGGGGCGGTGTGAAATTTTAAGGTTGAGGTCAGGACTCTGTGCAGGCCAGTCAAGTTCCTCCAACCCTAACTAGCTCATCCTATGGACCTTGCTATGTGCACTGGTCCAAATCATTTGGTGGAGGGGGGATTATGGTGTGGGGTTGTTTTTCAGGGGTTTGGCTTGGCCCCTTAGTTCTAGTGAAGGGAACTCTTAAGGCATCAGCAAACCAAGACATTTTGGACAATTTCATGCTCCCAAAGTTGTGGTAAAATTTGGGGATGACCCCTTCCTGTTCCAACATGACTGCACATCAGTGCACAAAGCAAGGTCCAAAAAGACATGGATGAGCAAGTTTTGGGTGGAGGAACTTGACTGGCCTGCACAAAGTCCTGACCTCAAACCAAGAATTTCACAATGCCCCCCAGCGTGTGTGCAGATGTGCTGCAGGGCTCAGCTCCTGAGAGAGTCCTTCGCCACATCTGTACATATGCGCCAGCTTCCCCGGCCATCTTCGCTGGCTTGGGGTTTCCCACTCATGCGCAAAAACTGCTACCATTGATATCTGAAACCTTTCCTGCATGCACAGAAAATCACCTGCACGTGTGCAGATATGCTAATGGGCTCTGCTAAGGCATGAAGGCTGGGCAGACCCCTTGGGCACATCAGTTCATTAGCCATAATGGTGGCCCCTTGGGGGGGGGGGGGGGTAGCGCGGAGACACCTGAGAGACAGACTAAAGCTCTGCTTTAAAAGAGAAATATGATTTTTTTTCCCCCTGAAACATACCTACCTAGGTGGATGCAGCACCAGTGTTGCCAACCCCCCGAAGTGAAATTTACTGACAGGATGCCAAAATTTACAAACAGCACAAGTTTTTTACTGACAAAAATCATGGAGTTTACTGACAGAGCCACAAAGTACCTAAAATGTCTGTTTTCAGTGCTAAACAGTGCAAATATAAACATTTAAACTACAAACATGTAGCTAGTGCTAATAGCAATGTGTTTAAGTTAAACAAAAGTCAAAAACAATATTTCTCCATTTACAGGTCAGGCTAATATAACCCAGCCAGCACAGAGTTCCCCCATATATCAGAGTGTGCAGGATTCTCTCTTACAGTGCAAGGGAGCTCTGACAAAAAGGGGAACGCTGCAGATCATGATCTAAGGGGGAACTCTGATGTAAGGGGGGGCTTTGGTGACCAGAGACCACCTTATATCAGAGTCCACTGCATTCCCCTTTATTTCAGAGTTCCCATTTACATCAGGGTCTGCAGCATTGCCCTTTTCGTGAGAGTTCCACTTTACATCAGGGTCTGCAGAGCTCCCCCTTGCACTGTAAGGGGGAATCCTGCAGACTCTTATGTAAAAGGGAATGCCAGGAACTCTGTTGTGGAGGGGACTCTGGTGACCAGACATCACCTTCCGCAGAGTTAATACACTAAGGTAAGGGAGGTCCCTGATATAAAGGGGAACTTTTATATCAGTGCCCCCTTACATTATTGTATTTACTCCCCCCTTACATCAGTAACCCCCCCCCCTCAAACTTGCCTGGTGGCGCTGTCACTGAACTTCTCTCAGGTGCACCGTGCAGTGCTCAGTAAGATGGTTCCAGCTTGGCGGCCCTGGATTTATTTTATAGTCTCCTCTTCGCAGTCCACATACATCTGACTTCTCCTGTGACCCCCCATCTCAGCATTGCTCCCACTCTTGTCTCCCCCAGATTTCCCCTCAGAGACTGCAGACATGATAAAATACAAGAGATGGTCAGAGATTGTGGACATGATACAAGAGATGGTTAGAGGCTGCTAACATGATACAGGAGGTGGTCAGAGGCTGTGGACATGGTACAAGAGATGGTCAGAGGCTGCAGACATGGTACAAGAGATAATCAGAGGCTGCGGAGTGTGGACATGGTACAGGAGATGGTCAGTGGCTGCGGACATGGTACAAGAAATGGTTAGAGGCCATGGACACGGTACAGGAGATGGTTAGAGGCGGCGGACATGGTACAAGAGATGGTCAGTGGCTGCGGACATGGTACAGGAGATGGTCAGTGGCTGCAGACATGGTACAAGAGATAATCAGAGGCTGCGGAGTGCGGACATGGTACAGGAGATGGTCAGTGGCTGCAGACATGGTACAAGAGATAATCAGAGGCTGCGGAGTGCGGACATGGTTCAGGAGATGGTCAGTGGCTGCGGAAATGGTACAGGAGATCGTCAGTGGCTGCAGACGTGGTACAAGAGATAATCAGAGGCTGCGGAGTGCGGACATGGTACAGGAGATGGTCAATGACCGCGGACATGGTAAAGAAATGGTTAAAGGCCGCAAACATGGTACAGGAGATGGTTAGAGGCGGCGGACATGGTACAAGAGATGGTTAGAGGCTGCAGACAGCCATATTTTTTATGGGCAGCCCAAAAATGGGCTGAAATTTATGGCTGCCCGTATATTAACAGGGAGCTGGCAACACTGCCCCACACAGTAGTGTCCTCCTCTGCCTCCTTCCTTCACCCTTCCCCCCTACAGTATTGTCCTCCTCTGCCCCCTTCATATCATGACCCTCCACTGCAGAGTCCTGTTGTGCCCCATACATATCACCCCCCCAATAGTAGTGTCCTAATCTACCCCCCTTCACTCCCATCAGTGTCCTCCTCTGCCACCCTTCACATCACCCTTTCACAGCAGAGTCCTCCTCTGCCCACCTTCATATCACCTCCCTACATTATTGACCTCTACTGCCCCCCTTCACTCCCCACAGCAATGTCCTCCTCTGCTCCCCTTCATTTTCCCCTTTACATCAGTGTCCACTTCTGCCCCCCTTCATCCATTCACAGTAGTGTCCTCCTCTGCTCCCTTTCATATTACCCCTCCATCAGTGTCCTCCTCTGCCCCCTCTCACCCCCTCACAGTAGTGTCCTCGTCTTCCCCCTTCATCCCTCTATATCAGTGTCCCCCTCTGCCCCCTTTACCCTCCCCTACAGTAATGTCCTCCTCTACCCCCTTTTCTTCAGCAGGAACAGGGAAGCTGGTCAGAGATGATGGGAAGATGGATGGAGCCAAACACAGGGCAATCTTAGAGGAAAACCTGTTAGAGTCTGCAAAAGACTTGAGAGAGGGGCGGAGGTTCACCTTCCAGCATGACAACGACCCTAAACATACAGCCAGAGCTACAATGGAATGGTTTACATCAAAGCATATTCATGTGTTAGAATGGCCCAGTCAAAGTCTAGACCTAAGTCTAATAGAGAATCTGTGGCAAGACTTGAAAATTGCTGTTCCCAGACGCTCTCCATCCCATCTGACAGAGCTTGAGCTATTTTGCAAAGAAAAATGGGCAAAAATGTCAAAGCTGGTAGAGACATCCCCAAAAAGACTTGAAACTGTAATTGCAGCGAAAGGTGGTTCAACAAAGTATTGACACTTCCCGTGTTGGTCTATCATATAAAATCCCAATAAAATACGTTTATGTTTTTGGTTGTAACATGACAAAATGTGGAAAATTTCAAGGGGTATGAATACTTTTTCAAGGTACTGTAATGACAATGGAGTTCTGTCCAGGACCTGGAGTGGGGAAGGGTTAGAACCTCCTGTCAGGTTATAGTGGATTTCCGTGCCCCAAAGCTGATCTCTAGGCAGAGAAAAAAAAAAGTCACAAATGAATGCAGCTCTGTAAACTTTCATACACCATTAACCACTTCGGAAGATTTTACCCCCCTTCATGACCAGGGCAGTTTTTACTATTTAGCACTGCGTTACTTTAACTGACAATTGCTTTGTTTATGCAATGCTGTACCCAAACAAAATTCATATAATTTAACACACAAATAGAGCTTTCTTTTGTGGTGATTGATCACCATTGGGTTTTTTATTTTGTGCGATATAAAAGAAAAAAAAAAAAAATTTAGAAAAAAAAAACAACATTTTATACTTTCGGATAAAAAACATATCTAATTAAAAATTTAAAAAAATAAAATTTCTTCATAAATTTTGGCCCAAATGTCTTCTGCTACATGATTTAGATTTTTTTAAAAATCCCAAAAAGTGTATATTGATTGGTTTGCGTGAAAGTTATAATGCGTACAAGCTAGGGATGGAACGATTATGGGCAAAGCCGATATATTGGGGGCCGATCTGCACTTTCCCCAATATATCGTAGTCGTCCCCTGAGGTTACCGATATTGCCGATATTTCGGGAAAGTGTTGTACCGGAGTGATGCCTGCAGCTAGAGGTATCATCCCGATATCGGCGTCCATAGCCGACGGTCGGCTGTCTTGTAATGACATCCGATGCAGCTGAGAAGCCGCTCGGCTGTCATTACAAGGAGCGGGAGGGGACGCCCCCCCCCTTCCACCACCTTCCGTGGCTCGCCCGGGTCTCCTGTC
This sequence comes from Pelophylax lessonae, assembly GCF_965119305.1. Lineage (NCBI taxonomy): Eukaryota > Metazoa > Chordata > Amphibia > Anura > Ranidae > Pelophylax > Pelophylax lessonae. The sequence goes on from NC_138772.1 coordinate 36,914,583, forward strand.
CCACCGGGAAACCCGGGCAACCAGCCTGCACGGCCGCCAAAGAGAAGACCCAATCAAAGCCGCATTCGGCTTTGATTGGGTCTCCATGCAAAAACCCGGAAGTGATGTCATGAGTGACATCACTTCCGGGTACTGTATGGCGCCAGATTCAAAATATGACAGCATTCAAAACAGCCAAGCTTGGCGTTTTAAATGCTTTTAAGTGCAGAGGAGGGGTTTGGGGTCTTTTAGACCCCCAGATCCCTCCACAAAAGTACCTGTGAAAAAAAATATATTTTTTTAAATGTACAAAAATATCAGCCAATATTGGCCGATACCAATATGCATTGGCCAAAATATCGGTATTGGTATCGGCAACCAAAAACCGATATCGGTCGATCACTACTACAAACTATGGTATATACACTGGAAGTTTTATTTCTTTTTAAACTTTTTCACTAATGGCAGTGATCAATGACTTATAATTGGACTGAGATAGTGTGGCGAGCAATCTAACACTAACTGACACTGGGTGCGAACTGACTAACTGCCACTGACATCACCAGTGACACTAATACAGTGATCAGTGATAATAATATGCACTGTCACTGTACTAATGATACTGGCTAGGGAGGGGTTAACATCTAGAGCGATCAAAGGGATAAATATGTGGCTAACTATGTGCTTCCTTTACTAAGAGATCTTTCAGTTTCATCTCTCAGTGCAAAGCAGACATGAGAGACTGACAGCTCACTCCCTCTGTACGGAGCTCTGTGCTGTTTACCAACCAAGAGCTTCGGGCTGTGATTGCCCACAGCCGATCAACAGGGCCAGGCCGAGACTTACTGAGAGGCTCCCGCTGTGTACAATCACAGCGGGTGCCGGGGAGGGAGTATGCATGCGTGCGTACTAGTGGCGGCTGGTGCTCCATGGGGCGGGGGGAGGGGCGGCAGACGGACCGCACTATACCCCCCCCACGCAGGAACATAGCAGGACCACCCCCCCCCCGGCTCACTCACCCTGCCTGGACTATGTAAACCTGGCCTTGTAAATTCCTGATATGTGTCTGCTGTACCATGTACTTGTATGAAAAATTATCCCATTCTCTCCGTATTGTTTCTTTCATGTGAAATCCCTGGTGTTCCTGCCAGTCCCCCTGCTCTCCAATTAAAACTGACCACACTAAGCAGGTGAGCACTGCATGTTCAGTTCTTTAGCTGTGCTGGAAACTCAGCCTGCTCTTCTCCAATGATCAAACGTGTCCTGACACGCCCCCACCCTTTCTTCACAGCCATTCACTGGGAAGTTCAGTGTGTTGTTGTTTCTCCTCCCCTAGCTCCTATGCAGCTGAGGACAGGAGGTATGTGATCACTTATAAAAAAGAGGAAAGAAAGTGTTTATAAGGCTTCATTTATATCTATACACACACATTTTTTTGCCTTCATCTCCATTTTAAACAATGGGTTGTTTTACAAGGCGATTGTTTACATACACTTTACTTTGGGTCAGGGCCGGATTAAGAGCATCATGGGCTTGGTGCTGAGGATTTTGAAGGGCCTTAAGGGCCGTGCCTTGCCATGCACCCAGAGGAGGAAGGGTGCAGCCATGCATGCCTAATTCAACATGGGATGCTGTCTCTGAAGCCCATAAACACATCCATGCATCGGCAACTGTCCCTCCTTGTCCGGCCTTCGCGCTGTGTGGGGAGGTTCTGAGGGAGCTGCCTGGGGAAGCGAGCATAGAAGCCAGACTTCTGTGTTTACAAGTGACAGAAGAGTGGTAACAGTGAATATGGCCAACCCGGGGCCTATATAAAAGGTAGGGGCCTGGAGCTGCAGCTCCAATAGCCCCTACGTTAATCTGGCCCTGCTTTGGGTGATGGTCAGCTTTAATTTAGGGTGAAGGTCTTTTTTTAATTTAGAGTGAAAATCTATTTTCATTTGGGGTGAAGGTCTGCTTTAGTGTGAATGTCTGCCTTAGGATGAGGGTCTGTTTTAGGATGAATGTCTGCTTTAGGGTGAAGGCCTGCTTTAGGGCAAAGGTCTTTTTTAGGGCAAAGGTCTTTTTTAGGGCAAAGGTCTTTTTTAGGGCAAATTTTTTTTTTTAGGGTGAAGGTCTGCTGTAGGGTGAAGGTCTGATTTAGGATGAAGAAGACCTGCTTTAGGGTGAATGTCTTCTTTAGCATGCTTGAGGGTGAAGTGTCTTTTCTGCCTATATATATATATATATATATATATATATATATATATACACACATCCACACACACACAGTATATACAGTCAGGTCCATAAATATTGGGACATCGACACAATTCTAATCTTTTTGGCTCTATACACCACCACAATGGATTTGAAATGAAACAAAGAAGATGTGCTTTAACTGCAGACTTTCAGCTTTAATTTGAGGGTATTTACATCCAAATCAGGTGAAAGGTGTAGGAATTATAACAGTTTGTATATGTGCCTTACACTTTTTAAGGGACCAAAAGTAATAGGACAATTGACTGCTCGGCTGTTCCATGGCCAGGTGTGTGTTATTCCCTCATTATCCCATTTACAAGGAGCAGATTTTTTAAAAGGTCCAGAGTTCATTTCAAATGTGCTATTTGCATTTGGAATCTGTTGCTGTCAACTCTCAATATGAGATCCAAGCCATCATTAGGCTTGCAAAATAGCTCAAGCTCAGTGAGGTTGGATGGAGAGCGTTTGTGAACAGCAGTTTTCAGTTCTTTCCACAGATTCTCGATTGGATTCAGGTCTGGACTTTGACTTGATCATTCTAACACCTGGATATGTTTATTTGTGAATCATTCCATTGTAGATTTTGCTTTATGTTTTGGATCATTGTCTTGTTGGAAGACAAATCTACGTCCCAGTCTCAGGTCTTTTGCAGACTCCATCAGGTTTTCTTCCAGAATGGTCCTGTATTTGGCTCCATCCATCTTCCCATCAATTTTAACCATCTTCCCTGTCCCTGCTGAAGAAAAGCAGGCCCAAACCATGATGCTGCCAGCACCATGTTTGACAGTGGGGATGGTGTGTTCAGGGTGATGAGCTGTGTTGCTTTTACGCCAAACATAACGTTTTGCATTGTTGCCAAAAAGTTTGATTTTGGTTTCATCTGACCAGAGCACCTTCTTCCACATGTTTGGTGTGTCTCCCAGGTGGCTTGTGGCAAACTTTAAGGCTCCATGTACACGGGACGTTAGAAAAAACGTCCTGCAAAGCTATTTCTGACGCCGGGAAAAAGCAGCTGTTAAACGTGCTTTCAGTAGCTTTTTCCATTTGCGTTATTGCACGTTTGGCCACGTTGCTTTTAGCAGCGTTTTTCTGCCTCCATTCAAAATCAATGGTTCCCTATGGGAGCCTATTGATTTGAATGTAAGTCGCACCGCAAGTCGGATCAGGATGATCCGACTTGCGGCGCGACCTGCACTGTGAGAATCTTGAGGGGGAACTCCACGCCAAAAATGGGAAAAAAACTGTGTGGGGTTCCCCCCCCCAGGTTCCAAACCAGGCCCTTCGGGTCCGGTATGGAATTTGAAGGTAGCCCCACGCCGAAAAAACGGCGTGGGGTCCCCCCCAAAATCCATACCAGACCCTTATCCGAGCATGCAGCCCGGCAGGCCAGGAAAGGGGAGGAGACGAGCGAGCGGCCCCACCCCCCCTGGACCACACCAGGCCACATGCCCTCAACATGGGGGGGTGTTGGTGCTTTGGGGCAGGGGGAGCTCTGCACCCCCCACCTCAA